>NC_057797.1:45040818-45249637 GCF_018294505.1 Triticum aestivum
TCGTCTTCGTCCTACACCAGCCGGTCGCCAACATAGCCTTCATCTACCCCGACCACTTCGTCTACTCCGACCACCGTTGGTGACATCAACTTCACGCCGATTGGCGCCACAACCGTCGTCGAGTCTCTTTCTCTGTTGGCCATCCGACTCCTCGACATGGCATACAGCTCGTGCAGGTCCCTCGTCTATGCATGGCCGGTGCTGGCAACACCGATGCATGCCTTCATCCACGACGTGTCCCCGAGCCTGGCAAGCCTGGTGCGGCGCTTCGTCAACTTTGCCTTCGTCTGTCTTCGCATGCCCGGTGTTGGCAACACCGACGTGTGCGTTCGTCTACGACATGTCCCCGGGTTTGGCAAACCCGGCGCGACGCCTCGTCAACAACATCTTCTTCCCGGCGCACCACTACTTCGACACCACTGCGCCCATGCTAACTCGGTGTCCCCTTGCCCCCGCGGCTCCACGGCGACTTCCTCGACACCGGCCACCCCAACTCGACATCGACCACGGCGTTCTTCGGGAGGCTACCTTGACCATGGCTACACCACCCTACGCTCTCGGCTACCTCGACAACGGCACAAAGGGCTACCGCCTTGCTTGAGCAGCCTCGTGGGTTTCCACTCCAGTCACGACTTCCGCGATGCATGCACTGTTACAACTGTGGGGGGTGTCCGTCGGCTTGGCTTCAAATTCTTCTCCAGTCTCACCGGTTGTGTCGCTACCGTTGTGATTGCATGGGATGTTGAGCATAATGATTACTAGGAAGTATAGGATAGACTAGGATATATATGCCATGAGGCTCAAACAATACAACCTTCAATTCCACCAATATCTCTTTATCTCTTCTAACACATATATGCTGCAACCATTATTTTATGAACAATTTTTTGTCTCAACGAATTAGGTTGTTGCATATATACTCACAAAAATTGTAATATTTTTATTGTCACATGCAACAAAAAAATAATTATGACCATGTTGTATACACTCATATTGCAGCAAACTTTGTCCTTTTTTCAAAAATATACTACTCCCTCCGTTTCTAAATATAAAACTTTTTAGAGATTTCAATATGGACAAACATACAAATGCATATAGGTATATTTTAGAGCGTAGATCCACCAACTTTGCTCCGTATATAGTTTATATAGAAATCTATAAAATGGTTATTAAGGAAGGGAGAGAGTATGTTGCAAGGTTTGTTTAGACAACGGCCCTGGCACTTTGCAGCGTGAGGAACGCATGGGCAGCCATGAGCCAACAAGAGAGCCAGAGCTGAACGCCTGAATCCAAAGCTGAGGAATAAAAAAGAACGATCCGTTGAGCAGTGCTGGGATCCACCCACATGGACGGGTTCTACTTTTTTTTTTTGAACACAAGGAAGGCGCCATCAAGCGCCACAATTTCATTCAACTCGTAGACAATGTACAGCATGAATTACATAGCCCTAAACTTGAAAATTGAGAAGGGACTGCAGAAAAGGGCAAGGTACATTGGCATGAGAGGAACGTGAACAACTAAAGACAGGTTCTACTCTCGAGTTGAGAACCTGATGAGCACAATTGTGAGCAATTCCATTGGTATTCCTAGAGATGTGATAAACAGCATTAAGAGAATGAGAGATTTGAAAGAACTCGCTAATTGGTTGTCTGCACCTCCAGCTGATGTTGGTGTTATTGATATCTCTTGAAGCAGCCATCTTTGCTAATGAAAGATTGTCAGTGAGAAAAGAACCTTGCTGAAGTTGAAGCCTGCAAGAGATTTTAGCAGCAAATAGAAGTGCATAAACTTCAGCAATAAGAGGTGAACAAACATCATGAGTAGAGGCTTGAATCATTATTCTTGAATCAGAACCCTCTTCAGGGAAAAGGATGTGAACACCAATACCAGTAGCCGGATTACCACCATACCCAGGCACATTCTTCTTATGCCAAGAAGCGTCTGAATATATTTTGGTACCTGAAATAGCCAAGTCAGATTTGAGGGTGGAGCCTTGCTGTACTTGTTCTTGCCCTTGAGAGAGTATGGTTGTAGATTGCTTCTCCTCCGATGAAGGCAGCTCCCTATTTAGGTGTTCTTGAGGATCTTGTATATCTTGGACAGAGGCGATGGCTAGAGCAGCTTGGTGAACCTGATGGGGATGTGATTCTTTCCTACAAAAAAGAACATCGTTTCTTGCTTTCCACAAACACCACAAGAAGGTAAATATATTAGGAATAGATGATTGCGGATGGTTCATGTTAATTAGAACCTGAATAATATCAAGAACAGAATTATGATTGAAAGCAAGAATATCAGATCTAATATACCAGGGGTGTCCGAACCAAGAGGCTCTAGAAAAGTTGCAAAGAAAGAAAAGATGCATTTCATCTTCATCTGAATCACATCTAGAGCATGTAGAAGAAATATGAGAGGAAAACCTGCCAGCTCTAAGACCAGTTGGGAGAGCATGCCTAAGTAAGCGCCACGCAAAAGTTTTAACCCTTGGAGCCATGAATTTGTGCTTCCAGACCTGCTGCAAAATATCTTTGGTTGATTGGTTCACCTGTCTTGGTTGATTTACCTGCAAATTATGAATTTGTTGTAAACACAACTTATATGTACTCTTAGAATTGCACTTACCAGAAGGAGTGGGCTTCCAACAAAGGATATCCCTACTATCATCAAGAACTATAGGAGTTGCAATAATAGCCGAAGCAGTCGGTTCCTGAAAGAGGTTAGTAATGAACTCAGAATTCCAAAGTTTTTGGCCTGGAAGCCAAAGATCAGAGACCTTAGCCGGGTAAATAAAAGCACTATGCTGGACAATAAGGTGATCATATATGTTCTCCCAAGTGGTACACCAAGGTGAGCTCCAAATAGAAATGTTGCCTTGGGTGATCTGATAAAAAGAATGCTCCTTGAGCATCGGCAAGACCTTGAGAATAGAAGTCCAGAAAGCAGATTTCGGAGTATTTGGAGTAGCTCTCCAAATGGAAGAATCAGGAAAATACTTAGCACGGAGAACTTGATAGACTTGGCTTTCTGGATTTTCAGCAAGTCTCCAGGCAGCCGCAAGGAGACCTTGATTCATAGCCAACATGTTTTTGATTCCCAATCCACCTTCTTTTTTAGGAGTACAAATATCTTTCCAAGCCCTAAGACATAAAGCTCTTGCACTAGCTTCCTCTCTAACACCAACCCACCAAAAATTACGAATGATTGCCGTGAGCTTCGCAAGGAATTTTTTTGGAAAGAGGATATTGGACATATAGTAAACAGGTATGGAAGCGAACACCGAATTGATAAGCTCAAGTCTAGCAGCATGGGATAATTTATCAGCTTTGTAAGTGGGAAGCTTATTCTTGAATTTATCATAAACAAAGTTGTAAGCCGAAGCACGGTCCTTTGCAGGAAGGATGAGAGGGTGGCCAAGGTGAGTTGATGTACTATCAATAAGGGTAACTGGGAAAATATTATTGATATGTTGGGCTAGAGACTGGGAGACAGTAGCACTAAAAAGAATAGAAGATTTGTGCCAATTTGGAGTCTGACCTGATTGGGAACAGAAGTGGTTGATGAGATGAGCCATTTGGGTAGCTTCCTGAACTGTGGCGTTACCACAAACCAACAAGTCATCAGCAAAAAGCATTGAATGAATAGGTGGACAGTTGATTTGGACGGGTTCTACTTTGCAACGCTGTTTGTGCTAAAAGAAGCAAACGGCGCCGCGGATCCAATGGACAGAGTTGAAATCATCCAACGGCTACCAACCCGGCTGCTCCGCCCGTAAGATTATACTCCCTCTGTACCGAAATATAAGTCGTTGGCGGGTTTTCCGACCAGGTGAAAAAGGAGGGAAATGACCAGGTTACCCCTGGTTTGAATTCCGCCAGATCCCTAAGTCGTCTCCTACCTCCAGCCCCGCCTCCACCTCTCCCTCCTCCCTTCACCCTCCACCTCTCCCTCCTCAGCCATGGCCAGGCCACCATCCCCCTGCTGCTGGCGCCTCCATCCTCTTTGCTGCTGCTCGCCTAGTACTGCTGCTGCCTCCTCTTTGCTGCCGAGCAGGAACTGCTGCTGCCATATCTTTGCTGCTGAGCAGGACCTGCCAGGGCCAATATCAGATGGTCTTGTTCCAGTAACAGGTGAATTTCCTGAACATCAGCAGACATGAAAAACAATGATGTAAATGTATTGTACTGTACTGTGATGCACAACCAGGCAGTAATTGACTGAATTGCAGTACAATGATGTGGTAGATTTTGATGTGAAAAACAATGTGCTCCAGGAGTACTGTACTGTGAAAAACAATTAGAGTAAAGATGAGCTTGCAACTGAACATCTAGAGAGGACCCAAAAAACACAAACAACATCTATTTTCCGATGTACTACATCCAAAAGAAAAGGATAAAAACAAAAGTGAACTGGTTGGATAACATTTATCTGTATAGTGCAGAAAATCCAGTAATATTTGGTCCGGATTTCTGTACCAGATCATGGTTCTTACTAACAAAATCCTGTTTGAGTGCCGATTAGAAGAATCTGTTATCACTTGCTGGAACAGGTTAAAGCTTTTCTTGTTCCTTTTCTGTTTATTCTTTGTAAGTTGATACTCCTAATCCCAGGAGTATATGTTACAGGAAATGCAAACCACAAAGGAAAGAATCCTAATCCCAAATTCCTCTCCAGCAACCTGAAATTGTCATAATTAACTGAACAAATTTCAGTTAATTAACTGAAAAGGTTTCATTTAGTTTTAATTAAAGAAAAAAGATTCATTTAGTTTTATTTAAAGAAAAAGATTCATTTAGTTTTAGTGAAAGGAAAAGGTTTCATTTAATTAAAATTAAAAGAAAAGTTCCAGTTAATTTTAATTAACTGAAAATGTTTCATTTAGTTTTAATTAAAGGAAAGATTCCTTTAGTTTTAATTAAAAAAGTTTCATTTAGTTTTACTTAAAGTAAATTTCCATTTGTGTAATTTCATTTAGGAGTACCTACTACTGCTTTCAGTAGGAGTACTGAAACTTGCCAGTTGGCAAAAGTACTACTTCTGCAGTAAAATTACTGAAACTACTCCTAATGCAAGCAAATTTTGCACTACAAAAGTTGCTATGTGCAAGCAAAACTACACAAAAATACTCCTGCAACTTTTCAGTACAACTACACAAAACTGCTGGAGTAAAAGCAACAGCAACATCACATTAAGAAACTACTCCTATTTCAATGTGAATAATGGAGTACAGCAGCAACATCACATTAAGAAAGTGAACAAATGTATTGAACCTACTCCTGACTTGCACAACTACTCCAACTACTCCTGATCAAGGAGCTCCATCGCAGTAGTTTTACAGAACTGAATTTCAGTACAACTACTCCAACAACACAAAAGCAAAATGGAGTAGTTCAACTACACAAAACTTGCCATGTTAAACTCTTTGATTTTGATTTTACCAGTAGTTCTTTGAATTTGATTTACAAAACTTGCCATGCTTGATTTACAGAATGGAGTTTACCAGTACAAACTCTTTAATTTTGATTTGTGTACTGCTCAACTATGTTAGTTTTGAGGCTCTGATCTACACTCTAGACCTCTGAAATACGCAAGGCCGCAGCGAGAACGCAACTCACTTCTGGCCGATTCAGTTGACGTGCAGAACAACTAAACTGAACTGATTTAGCTACTGAAGAAATAAGCAGTGACTGAATCAACTGAACTGAACTTATCTAGCTACTGAAAATAGCAAGCAGTGACTGAAACTGCAGACACAAGTACTACTGTCGGCACTCCCTGTTTCTTGGCCTGCTGAAGAAAGAAAGCAAACGACCAAATTCAGAGTTTACCACGGCTCGCAAGCAAGCAAGCAGGGCATGAGAGGGAGCAGAGGAGGGCTTACCATCAGTTATGCCGGAGTGGAATAGATGGTGTGAAAGATTATGTGGGTGCTCATTGCACTGACATGGCAACAAAGAGCACGATGTGCTTCCCCATGGTGCCTCAGCGCCTCCTCGAGCTTCCTGTCATCGTCAACTTGCCAGTCCAGGACCAGCCAAGAGAAAAAGTGTGCGCCGTAGCCAATACCAGCGCTGAACTCCTTCGCATTGCCTGCACCTTAAGCTCTCCGTCACTAGAGGAACTCCGCCAGAACCTGTTACTTCACAGAACACCAACTGGGCGTGACTTTCTGCTGCTGCCAATAAAAACACACAACCGATATGCAAATACTGCACTGCCCACAGCTAAGACCTCCGGGCCTGCATCTATTTTTGAACTTGTTCATAATTTTGGTTGCAGATCATCATTACAACGTAAGCCCTGTACAGCACAATTTGTTCACTGGATCATTGCTGGGCTAGCTAGCATGTGAATGGGCATACTGTGCTCCGCCGTATTCATCATAGGAAGGAAACCGCAAGCTGAGCAAGAACAAAGGGTTCTGAACTGAAGAATGATATTATGCTTACAAAGTACAGAAAGTGAGGATATTTCCGGACATTCATTATTAGTACAGTGTATTACACAGGGCTCTGCCTCTTTTTCCTGTCCTGTTTTACTTGGTGGAGGTGTTCTTGATAAAGCCACACGACGGTCAACAACTCACCGCCGCTGCCAAGCTTCCTCGCATGCGCCTCCCTGTTGCACCGGTTGGCTGCGTAGAATAGGAAGTCCAACCACAGCCTTTGCAGCATCCAAACCTTATTTTCCTTTCTACGAAGCACTGTTCTCGCAATAGTGCGTGCATAACTGAGCCTAGGATTATTGAAGTTGGGGTCTTCCAGCTCTTTCAGTATGTCAATGGCGATCTCCTTCTCAAGCTCAGAAGGTTTCCAGCCACGGTGATGGTGTGGTCGGAACAAGTTCTTCAGCACAGTGTAGACGCTTTTGCGAGGAGAACCAGCAACGTGTTTACTGCGTATCTTCTCTAGCTGTTTGCAGGTTTGCTCGTACAACCAGTTTTGAGGAAGGCCTGGTAGCATGTCGGGGGAGCCCACGAGGAGGAACATCATGTAGTTGGACAGTACACTGACTAGCTCCACCTCATCGTCAGACACGTGATCGCCCCTTCGGTCTGTTGCAGCAAGGATCAAGTCGGTAGCGATGTGCCAGCTGATGACGCTCTCATGGAAGTCAACTCCATGAAAGACATCCAACTCAATCAACAGCCCAGGGTAGTGCTCTTCATCCAGTGCCGCTTTACCCCATCCAGTCCTGAGCAAGCCCATTGTGTTCATATCAATTGCTGTGACATTACTCCATGCAAACTTCTTGACCTTCTCAGGGACATCAATGGTCCACAACTGCCTCCTGTCCCACCACTCACCAAGGTTCAGCATCTTGGACAGATTGCCTAGGCATTGACTCATCGGATCCACCTGTCTGGCACAAGACCGCAGCATGTTGCGCTGCCCCATGGTGCCTGACCATCTCCTTGAGCTTACTGTCATGATCATCTTGCCAGGCCAAAACCGGCGAACAGAAAAAAGTGTGTGCCGAAGCCAATGCCATCTTCCAGAACACAGAGCAGAATGCCGGAGCCAATCCCATTGTGTGGTACACAAGAAGGCAAAGACCCAGCTTGACCCTAGTGCGACAAGGAGCGATTTCGTCTCCAGGAACAAGGCGCCAACCAACAAGGTGTACGTGATGGCAACATCAACTAGGCTGTAATCATCTTTGCTGCTCAACTGGAACAAGACGAGAGAGGTGGCAATGGCGGGCGGCGAGATGACACGGATGCAGTAGCCAACCCAAGTGTGGACTGCGCTTGCCTTTGTGTACAGGATATCATACATGAGGGAGAGCTCCATCTCCATCACCCTCCACATGTGTTGACGGTCTTTCGAAAAGCCCTGGATTATTTTGCTGTCCAGAGAATCTACCTCATTCTGGCTATCCGAGTCATCCACCGCAATCACGCAATCAACTATCCCACGCTTGCAGATATGAAACAGGGAGTGAGCATGCTGCAGGACTAGTTCGTCATCGCTGTACCAGTCTTGATACTCGGTGTAAAATTGCTGGTGATGTATGCCATGTGCCCGTACCTTGAGAGAGCTCCGGAGGCTGCTGAACTTGGCGGATCGGAGCGCCCATGTCCTCTCCCCATACTTTGCAGCACCGACAACAGATATCAAGATGGCAGCCACCATGAGCAAGGTCCCGCTACCGACAATATGCTTGTATAGGACATATCCAGCACCCAGGACCTGGACCAGAAGGATTAGCAAATGGCGCCCCCAGAGCTTGCTATCCTCGAGGGCGTAGGCGGTGATGTTATCCGGGCCGCCGAGGTGCAGTAGGAGGAACGGCACCCAGAAGGCGATTAGGTGGTGGTCTTTTTTTGCGCCGCTTAAGAGGAGCTGGCCAGCGGCATATGTCGCAGTGGAGTCGGACAGCTGGTACGCCACCCAGAGGGGGAACCTCAGCCAATTTGAGCCGTCTTTATGCCGACGGATGTTGGCAAAGATATGGAGCATGACCTGGAAGAAGAGGCTCAAGAGAACCCCAATCTGGGACGCCCAGTCATTCCAGAATCCCAACGGCCCTCCAGCCATTGTTGTGAGCTTGATCCTGCAACGCAAGCACTGTAGATACGTAAAATCAGTAACGACAATTAGACAAGCTAAGAGCGCAGCCTAATTGCATATAGTGAGCTAGGCTAGGAGATGGCAAAGTGGCGGCATGATACCTCACAACTCTGAAGGAAGAGAACACCTGAACTGAAGAGTATGACACTGCTTGCCAGTGAGTCCAGATCAACTGAGTAGTGGTACTAGCAGTAGTAGTCTACTGGTGAATGAATATGCTATCCATTTCCATGTTACAGGAGCTAGCCAACAAGGGATGCCAACTAGACACATGTCCACTCTCAACAAGCAGCCAAAGAAGCAAGAAATTAAGAACACTGATGACAGCGAGGAGTCGCATGTGAGGGTACGTGCTGGATGCACACATTTTGAAGGATAATTCAGATGAGGTGCATAAATAGAGTCTCAAACATGTGCCTGCATCTGGACACCACACTGTCGTACAGTCCTATAATTGACTCGAGACCATGGCAGTGTGCAAGCTGCATTCAGTCGACCAACAGTACTCTATTCCCGGACCATGTTATGGCAGGCCGGCTGCCGTCTAAAACAGAACAAAATTTTAGAAGAAGTGAAAAACACAACTTTTTTCGACGGGTTAAAATGGGTTCAGATGTTGATAAGGAAACACGGCGGAGGAACTCACATGGCAGCAGGGCGGGCATGGCGGAGCCGACCGCGGGCGCCGATGCGTCCGAGAGGCGCTTGACTGATGTGCTCGCGGTCGGTCTAGCTAGGCGCCGCGCCTGAGGACGGCCGCCGTCGGCGACCAGAAGCTCCACGCGAGCAGAGCGGCACGGGGAAGCTACATGGCGCGGGTGGTCGCGGCGGAGGCGGCTGGTCGTAGGTACGGACGGGAGGAGGCGCCGAGGCCGAGGAGCGGTCGCGGTCGCGGTCTCCGCCATGGCTGAGCAGAGCGCGATTGATTTTGGGATGACCAGATTTGGGGAATTTCCTACGGAGACGCCGCCACAGCTCCACGACTGGCCCCGCCAAAGATATGGCCTTTTTTTTCTTAGGCAAAGATAGCCACGCGGTCAGACCTGGCCATATGGCCCGTGGTCTTCAGCCCGTCGCAGAACAAGGGCGATCTTGAATGACAGGCTTTTAGGCCTGTCAGGGCACGGCCCTTTGAGTTTTGATATATTTTTGTATTTTTTATATATTGTTAAATTTCTTATTTTTTCTGACTTTTTATAAAAGAAATCTTAATTTGTACTCACAAGGCTGAAAAGCAACACGGGTCGGCCCACAATCATGTGATACGTCTCATATCTATGATTCTCTATTATTTCATGATATATCTATATCATTTTGGTCTAGTTGTACATCACTTTGTATTAATATTTCGGACTGACCTATTAATACAGTGTGAGTTATTGTTTTCTGCTGTTTTTGAAATTTTTAGGAAAATCAATTTTATCTGACTCAATAAAATTCAGGAAAAAATCAACGGAAGATTTACATCTAAAAAGACTCGGCAGCAAACAACATAGGTCAGGGGGCACACAGGGGCCCCACACGCCACCCCACGCAGCAGAGGGGTGGCCTTCCTGAAGCTCTGATTGCCTCTTGGTCCCCATGCCTTTATATACCTCTGAAAACTCTCAGAATTTTATCGCCTGAAACTTTCTGCCGCCGCACACCCTCTGTTTCTTCGTGATCCAATCTAAAGGCCTATACCGAAACTCTGTCGGAAGGGGGAATTCTTCATGGTGACCATCTCCATCAACTTAAAGGCCATCATGATCATTCGCAACTAGTTTTCTTTGGACTATGGGTCCATAGCAGTAGTTACATAGTTCTCCCTTGTTTCTCAATACAAAGATCACATGAGCTGCCCTACATGATTATGATCCGTCTAATGTAATTTCCTGGTGTGTTTGTTAGGATATGATGAATTGTCACTTTGAGCAGTTTTATTTATGAATTCTCTTGAGATTCATATGGTTTTTTTTTTGCATAATTCTTATTCATATATGCTCTCCGATCTATTCTCTCTTTCTAATGGCTCGAGAATTTATCACTTTTTGTGGAGAGTTTTGACTTGGTTTTCACCGTTTTTTCGTTATTTTTCAGTTATTTCTAACACTAATCCTTCCAGAAAGAAGAAAACTCTTTTTTTTGGCAGGAAACTACATTATGAAAGGAAACCAAGCAATAATACATGAAATCAAGCCATTTGAAGCAACTTTCATATTGGAAGATTTTGCACCAACGGCTACTGAACGCAAGATGGCCCCTTTGTCGAGGAGGCCCCTTTGTCGAGTGTATGCATTTTTTTTTTTTGAACACGAGTGTATGCTTTTCTACATCCCACGGCAAATGTCTTTTGAGTACACAATAGGAAGAACTTGACAAACTAACCTTTAACGGCAGGAGTCCCGCCGAGTCACGTTTGTGTTGCACTTTATTTTTGTCCACGGTCTGCCGAGTTGTTTTTGTCCATGGCAATTGGCAAAGTCCCAAAAGTCTGGTAGTCTTCTCTGCAAGAAACCTTTGTCAGACCCGATGAGATACCGACAAGAAACGCGGTAGTATGTAAGAATCCGAGTACTGATTCGTTTACAACGGCTGCCACATTGCACGCCGCGGTTCTGCGCACGTCGATTGATGCTATGATGGGAAAGAAAGCAAGGCCGTCGGCACGCAACGGCGGCCACGGCGTAGACCTGATCAGCGACCTCGGCGACGACCTGCTCCTCCGCATCATCGGCCTCCTGCCCGACGCACGTGACTTGGCTGCACTGGCCGCGCTATCGAGGCGGTGGCGCCACCTCTCGACGCGCTCCCCGACTCTACACCTCCACCTCGTGTACCGCACCGGCAAGGACGAGGACGACGAGACCCTAAGGCTTCGTTTGATAGGGGAGGTTTTGCAGCCCCGGAATGGAGGGGGATCTGAGGGGATTTGGTTAATTCCTCTCTTCCACCCAATCCCCTCAATTCCTCACTAATCCCTCTCCCCTTATAAACCCCTCTATTTGGTTAAACCTCCTACAAACTCAATCCCAACGTGTCAAATAGGCTGACAAAGATTTCTGGGGATTCTGAACCCTGCGAGGATATTCTCCTCCAAACTTCCCCAAACCTCCTCCACCAAACAAGGCCTAAAGCGGTTCAACGCCTCCGCACACCGGTTCAACGACTTCATCGATGCCGTCCTCCAGCAGCGCGTCTGCAGCATCGACACGCTGCATATAGACGTCCTTCGCTGGCCCGGTGGAGCGAGCGCAAACCTCTGGCTACGCCGGGCAATGGAGCTCGTGGTGAAGTCACTGCACCTTTCCATGTCGCTGCCGCCGTCGAGCGACCACCAGACCCCCAAGGACTGCAAGATGTGGCTGCCTCGCTGCACGAGAGCGGCGGAGATGCTGCTCGACCTAGACTACGCCGTCCTCAGGCTCCCGGCCGTGGTGGAGTTCAACGCGCTGACCGACCTGTCCCTCCGTGTCATATCTCTCTCGCGAGGAGACGGTCGCCGCCTCGGCCGCCTCCTGTCGTTGACGTGCTGCCCGAGGCTGCAGAAGCTGGAACTCTATTACGTGTGCGGGCTGCGAGAGCTGCAGCTCGACGCGAGAGCGCTAGAGATCCTGAAACTGGAGGAGCTCACCGACCTGAGGCGACTGGACATGGACACGCCACGGCTTTCTTCCTTGGAGGTCGGTAGCTCGGTGCTACGCCGCGACCCCTCCAACTTCACCATCCGGGCGCCGGCGCTGGAGCAGCTGCACTGCGCCCTCATGCCCTATCCACGAGAGATCGAGATTCAGTACAGGTTCAACATTCAACTGCTGCAAAGTTGCACCTCCGTCCGTCACCACATCGTCGAGCTCCATGTTCCACAGGTGCCTACTACCACGGCTGACACATTATCTCCCACAAAGACCAACGACCCATCGCGAAGAGAAGTTGACTGACGGGGATGTCTCGAGAAGAAATTCCAAAATAGGTAGCCTCCCAAATCAAACATACATTGACAGGGGTTGCCAACAAAAAGGGAGGAAAGAGGCCCTAGTGAATTTGATATGGTACCGTACCCCAAGGAAGGGGTATACTATACTACGCCAAAATGCAAAATGTTGAATGAGGTAGGGAACCCTGAACAACACCTCGCCCTTTTCAAAGCTACATGCGGGAATACTGGGGGCAATGAATCCCTTCTTCTCCTATTCTATACTAAATAAACAATCTAATTCTAGAAAGAGTTTTGAATACTGAAACTTAAAGGAAGGGCGGTTAGAACAAAGCAAGGGATGACACTTTCAATGCGCGAAATCCGTTTCGAGTTAGAGTGCGAAACTTCTTGCTGCAGTCGTTTTATTCACTGCTTGCTACTTCCTAAAATGGAAGATAAGATGAATGAATGAATAGATTGCATTTTTTTCTAGTTCAATCTATAGTCTAGATTCCATTCCCTCGATCCACTCTCATTTAAATGATGGGATTGGGCCATACCAACCTTCACTTAGTCTTAATAAAATATTGCTTCATATCTTCAAGGATTGGGAGGAGGTGGCGTAAAAAGGAATTTGAAATCCGTCCCTTCCCATAGAATCATCGGGCTTGACTTTCCTTACTTTCCCAACCCCGCTACTGTAAAAAGAACTCTTTTGTTTTGAGACTAGCTAGTCGCTATGGTTTGCGGGAAAACTCTTCTCTCTCTGGTCTGACTTCGAGTCCTTCTAGAAGTAAATAAAGGAAATGCTTATTCAACTACGGCACTGTTGGACAACCGACCGGATTCAAGCCCTAGCCCCTCAACTCGGACGGACTTGTGGAAATCCTCGAAAACAAGTATTGCTCAACTCATCTATCTATAATATAGAAATGTTGCATCCAACCTGGAACGAGAGGTAAAGAATAGGCTACCATACGAGATGAGACGACTTCATTCTTGGCTTTCATCCCTACGCTTAAGAAAGATAAGGGATTGGATTTCATACCTTTTATTTAGAGCTCCGTCGTTCCGACTGGAAAATGTAACCTTCCACCATACGTAAACCAAACCTCTTTGCTTTCTGGCTTTTCCTTCCAATAAACATCAGGGTGCGAATCTGAGTAGTTCCTTGCTCAAGACCACGAAGCAAGAGCGAAGCAGAACCGGTTTTCAATTCATCGAAACTCTTGAAAAGTTCCTTTGCTTTTACAGCGAAAGCACCTGCCAACAAATTGGAACCATAATCCCCTCCATCTGCCTCGCTCTCTATCTGGTAGTATATGCTCTGATCGAGGCCCTATTCTTATTATGATGATTTGGATATTGAATTGCCTTTGACTGATTCATCTTACCATTTTACTAGAGTTTTTTTCCAGTAAGTTTAACATGAGCGGAATTGGTGTACTTGACCAGTAGTGAACTCTCAGTTGTGTTCGATAGTCGGTTACGAGTTCCCATATCTTACGCAACCTTACCTTTTCTTACTATGGGCCAAATTGCGGAGGAAAGCAGAATCACTGTTTTTCGTAGAACTCACTTTTGCTACTGGAGAGTACCTTCCACCAGGTCAGAGCCATGGATCCAAAGCCTACTAGTTAGCTTTGAAGGTTTAGGCTTGAGAGAAATCTTGAACAGAACACCGCACTCCCTCCTATCAACTTATTCAGATTTGCTTATTTCTTTCTCTTTCGTTTTTGTAGATATAGACTTTGGCGGATTCTCTCAAGGCTCGAGTGAAGTGACAAGCACACTTGTATAATTTGTCACGATATGATAATAGTTTTTCTCACTCGATCCAAGAAAGAGACCGGGTTATCAAAGGGACAAGGGAACGAAAATGAACCGGGTGTTATATCTCTAGTACGCCGATTTATTTTTTATTTTTTTAGAAACCAGGTACTCGATTTTATACAAGCGAAAACCGAGTACCCAAAACACACACGGCAATTCCAGGTCCCTCGGCCGATTTCCCCATAAGCAAGGACAGCCCAAAATAGACACATGGCTTAAAGAAAAAACTCACGTCATATTATGTGAAAAGTAAAAAATCAGCATACACGCGTGTCTCGGCAAAGCACTTGCCATGTGTCCACCACCGCGCTTGATGGCTCGGTGGCGGCGGCTTGCTATAAGCCGAGTCTTTTCTAAGGGCAGGCTTAGATATGTATATTTTTATAAATGCTCCAGCGTAAACCTAGTGCCTGGTAGAATACACTCGACTTAAACTACTGCAATTTTCCCCCTTCATTTCTTCATTAAATAATACACAAAGCATATTTTTTTCACTCTTGTATTCTTTTTATTGTATTTTCTTTCTTTCACCTCTCTTTGTCATCCCCTTTGCCATATTTTTACTCGTGTTGTTTACTATCATTGTACTAGAGACGACAATGGGGCAACACACGCGTCAGCTAAGTTTAGTCAGGTCAACCAGTGCGTTTGACATGGTGATCCTCCTATTTGTATTCATGTTGTTATGGCCGATGCTATTGTGCCGAAATGATACAAACTGGCATGATGGCTTTCCCTGCAAATAGTTAACAATTTAATGGAAAGGCAGGGGTAATCAAGAGCATAATTATTTAGCAAGGTAGTCATAGACATTGTAACCTTATATATGATGCGATAATACCCCGTAATTTAATGGAAAGGCAGGGGTAATCTAGAGCATACTTATTTAGCACGGTAGTTACAGACATTGTAACCGTATACATATAATACCCGGTGTGTTGTTGCGGTAATTGGTTGTCATATATTTCAATGAGTTTTGAATGTATTGAATACTTGGGTTAATATATACTACTATAAACTGAAAATAAATGTGATTTATTGTATTTAATTATTATACACTGGATTTTCTATTGAACATAGTTCCATAAAATAATCGAAAGGAAAGCATTTTTCCGATGCATATTGAGGTGGGGCTTTTTACATGCATGGTTGCATTGATGTGGGCCTTTTCTCCATATTTGCATGTTGAGGGAAAAAGGTTAGTGGGAGTCATCTATTTTCAGTGGCAGGCAGGATTGCTTAAATCTTGGTGTTGAGGAGGGCCGGTTAGAGTAAACCTGCACTATTCACACACATATTAGGCTTAAATCAAAAGTGTGGGCAGGGCCCTGCTGGTCCCCTGTCTCTGTCACTATATTAGTTATATAGGTTTTGGGTGACACAATATATTGTTTTGTTTCTAGTGTGACTAGTAGTTGAGCAGCTCGTACATGTCTTTCTATGCAGGATATGAACCTAAATGAAGGAGACAATGTAATGGTAGAAATACCCCCGCTCCCTCATGTCACAAATCTGAAATTGGATTTCCGGCCACGGAACAACCACATTTCTGGAGCATGTGTATCTAGCATCCTTGCGCGATGCAGCAATCTTCAACACCTCAGCCTAGGCATCAGCAAATTTGTGAGCATATATAATTTTTCTGTCCTAAGTTCTCTATAAATTAAATAATTTGTAACCATGGATTCGTAGGTTCATGAGTAATTGCTAACTATATTTATATGTTTCCATATTGACTTTGATTGGATGGACCATCAAAGTACCTTGATCGGTGTGGGGAGGGGTGCTACATATGCATATGGATGGACCATGGATTCGTAGGTTCATGAGTTATTTTTTGTTCTGAATGATTACAAACACAATACATGTGTTACGGCATATCTCTCTCAAGGTAGTTTTGGTGATTGATGACAACATGTTTGCGGACTAATCTTGTGCTTTGAATAATTCACAGATTCTCCCCTGGCACGAGACGCTTTCTTCCCCTCGGAGTGTATTTCAAGATGGTGTAGCTCTTTCGTTTCTTTCTCGGTGGACTAGTTGCGTAGAGGGCACCGTACTATCAAGAGGGGGGTCCGCTGGGGTATTGCATTGGTGGAATCATCACATACACATCAGCTTCTCACCCTCCGAGCTTTTCCATTCCATTGTAGAGTTCTCTCCTCTCTTCCCTGTCCTGTCTGGGTCCAAGCGGTAGTACCGCACACCCAGCGGTAGTACCACTGAGGAGCCACAAGCGGCAGTACCGCTCCACAGCGGTAGTACCGCCCGTGGCTCCACAGCAGTAGTACCGTTGGGGTGCCTGGCACCTCCGCCTCGTCCTCAGCATCTTTGTGAGATTCTCTCTCTCTTATGCGCCCCAGCGGTAGTACCGCACTGCCAACGGTAATACGGCCGAAGGGTCACAAGCGGCAGTACCGCTCCACAGCGGTAGTACCGCCCGTGACCCCGCTCCCGTACTACCGCTGGGCAGTCTGGCTCCTATCGCCTCGATTCGAGAGGTCTTTTTCTCGTGTCGGGTTTTGCGGCACTAGTTGTGGTTGTAGAGGCGGTAGTACCATTCCAGGAGCAGTAGTACCGCCCCTACCACCGCGGTAGTACCGCGTTTGGGTCCTTTCCCTACTAGTCTCCTCTGCGCGGCAGTGCCACTAGCTGGCGCGACAGTACCGCTGTCCTGGCGGTAGTACCGCCCCCTCTCAGCGGTAGTACCGCCCTGTGCGGGGCTGGTTGGTGGGGGGCAACGGTTGGATTCTTGCCCCCACTATAAAAGGGAGTCCCCTTCTTCTCTTTGACCTACCTCTTCCTTCCCCAAGCTCCATTTATTGCTCAAGCTCCATTAAATGCTCCAAGCTCCATTTTTGCCCGATCTATCTCTCTAGCCAATCAAACTTGTTGATTTGCTCGGGAGTGGTTGAGAAGGCCCCAATCTACACTTCCACCAAGGGATTTTCGATTCCCCCACTCATCCCTAGCGGATCTTGTTACTCTTGGGTGTTTGAGCACCCTAGACGGTTGAGGTCACCACGGAGCCATAGTCCATTGTGGTGAAGCTTCGTGGTCTTGTTGGGAGCCTCCGATTAAGTTGTGGAGATTGCCCCAACCTTTTTTGTAAAGGTTCGGTCGCCGCCTTCAAGGGCACCAATAGTGGAATCACGGCATCTCGCATTGTGTGAGGGCGTGAGGAGAATACGGTGGCCCTAGTGGCTTCTTGGGGAGCATTGTGCCTCCACACCGCTCTAACGGAGACGTACTTCCCCTCAAAAGGAAGGAACTTCGGTAACACATCCTCGTCTTCACCGGATCCACTCTTGGTTATCTCTTACCTTTACTTGTGCAAGCTCTTTAGTGTTTCTTCCCTTGCTTGCTTGTATGCTTGTTGTTATTGCATCATATAGGTTGCTCACCTAGTTGCACATCTAGACAACCTACTTTGATGCAAAGTTTAATTTGGTAAAGAAAAGTAAAAATTGGTAGTTGCCTATTCACCCCCCCTCTAGTCAACCATATCGATCCTTTCAATTGGTATCAGAGCCTCGTCTCTTTATTAAGGACTTTACCGTCCAAAGAGTATGGTTGATACCGTAGACGGTGTGGAGGAACACTCCGGTGTGAATCCGATCTCGTCTACGGGCGATGGGGGAACCTCGGTCTCTCGTGAGGAGTTCAATGTGGCCTTGGAGACATTGAAAACCTCCATGACGACCGAAGTTGAAAGCATGTTTACTAAATTTCTTGAGGGGCTTAAACTATCCACCGCACCGTTGAAAGTGGGTGACCCCGCCAACAAGGTGACGGATGCTATCCCCGACAAGGGGGAAGCTAGTAGTGAAAAGGCTCCTTCTTCTAGTGGTAAGAATGGCACCGGCATCTTTGCCCATGTGGAACCACCACTTGTTTATGGTGGACCGGTTCCTTCCACTCATTTGAATCATGCCGGTCCTCCCCCTAAGATTGTGAAAAATGAGGATTTTGATTCTTGGGTTTACCGCTTTAAACGTCATTTAAATCATGTGAACACTAACCTTTGGAGAATCATTGAAGAAGGTTTCTATCCACATGATCCAAGCAACTGCACTCCTCGAGAAGCCGCGGACAATCAATTCAATGAGAATGCTCTCTTCATCATTCAAGATGCAATTCCACCCGAAGACCTACCTCATCTTCGTCCCTTCGCCTTGGCCAAAGATGCATGGCATTGTGTTGTCTCTCTCTACCGGGGAAGCGCAAGCATTCAACGCTCCAACTATGAAGTGGTACAAGATGAGGCCGATGAGTTTGCCATGAAAGAAGATGAAGAACCTCGTGAGCTTTATCGGAGAGTAACCAAACTCGCGGTCTCACTACGAGATCATGGGAGCAAGGACACAGATGACAATTGGATCAAGCGCAAATTCCTCAAGGTAATGATGCCCTATCACAAGGCCATGTCCTCTGTCATTCATCAAAGACCGGACTTCCACACTTTGACCTCAAGCGAAGTGTTGGATGAGTTTGTGGCCATGAACATTTTGGACAAGACTGCCGACAATGTGGTGCGCCGTTCTCAACGGGCAAAGAAGCCTAACCTTGCATTGAAGGCCAAGCTCACCGTGGAAGAAGAAGAAGAAGAGGAAGAAGAGGAGGGCAACCCCGAAGATACGAAGTATGCATATCATGAACACATGGCACTTGCTTCAAGGCAATTTTGGAGCAAGAAAAACTCGAGGCCAAACTTTAGCAAAGACAACTCGAGTGGCACGAGGGGCAAGCAACGTGTAAGGACTTGCTACAATTGCGGCAACGTGAGTCATTTCGTTGCGGAATGCCCGTATGAGAAGAGGGAAGACAATGGTGGCAAGCTCATCCGAAAGGACAAGGCCAAGTCGTTCCCCAACAAGAACAACTTCACCAAGAAGACTCCTCCCAAGGCTTTGGTTGTGCAAGAAGAGTACAATGAGGATGATGACAATGATGAGTCGGTTGCCATGGCCTCCGTTGCCATTGCGACGACGTCACGGGTGTCTCTCTTCGACTCACCCAATGAGAGCATCACCGCCAAGTGCCTCATGGCTAAAGCCACCAACAAGGTAACCCCCAACATCAAAACTACCATCATGAATCATCCTTCTCCGACGGATAGCATTAATGAACTTGAGGGAGCTAATGTGGAGGCTAACAAGTTTGAGTCCTTTATGGGCAAACTCAAGGGAAAATCCAAGAAGCACTTTGTTGCTCTCTTGGAACAACTTGGTGAAGCCAATGACATGATCGAGGCTCATGAAGACACCATCACTAAGATGGAAGGGCATAGTCGTGACTATGCCGATGAGATTTCGGGTCTTTCCAATGCTCTTGAGGAAGAGCGTGGTCTACGTTTGGCTCTTGAGGAGTCACACAACGTTGATCATGCTAAGTTAAAGAAAGATTATGATCATGTCCTCATAGTTTCTCATGTGCTAAACTCCGAGAAGGCCGAACTTGAGGTTGATCTTGCTAGACTCAAAGAGGAGTTTGATCTACTTGACAAGGCTCACAAGGTCTTGAAGGGTGCTCATGCTAGCCTCAAAGAGTCTCATGATCAACTTCAAGTAAAGCTAACCAAGGAAAAAGCCACTTTCCCTCGTATGATGTTAATTGATAATGCAAATGCTACTAACCCGTGTTGTGAGCATGTGCATCTCGTTGAGGAGAACGCTAAGCTAAAGGGGCAACTTGAGAGAGGTCTTGCAACTTGCATACAAGGCAAGAAGAACCTCAACAATCTCTTGATCAACCAAAAGGGGGTTGTGGCCAAGGAAGGGGTTGGGTACGTGCCCGACTCCAGGAACAAGAAGAAGAATGACAAGACCAAACGATCTCCTCCTCTCATGCAAACCTTTGTGAAGGAGGGAGAGAGTGCCTCCGAGGAGAAGAAGAAGAACAATGTCAAGAAGGGCAATGTCACCCTCCCAACAAAGCCGGCGATTTTAATCCTTCTTATGTGTTATGCCGTGCTACTGATGGGCATGTTTACGCCAAATTTGTTGGTTCTCTTCATGAGTACATTGAATGGTCTATTTGGGTTCCAAAGACCCTTGTTACTAACATCAAAGGACCCATTACAAAATGGGTACCTAAAACCAAGCATTGATCTCTTGTAGGTGTTTGCTTCCGGTGGTGGATCATGGTTGCTCGATAGCGGAGCTACAAATCATATGACCGGAAGCAAGGACTTGGTGGTGGACGTGCACAAGGTTCCATCTATGCCCACCAATGTCGAGTGGGGTGACGCCTCATCTTCTAAGATATTGGGACTTGGCAAGGTGGTCATCTCTCATGATCTCACGATCGAGAAGGTCATGCTTGTTGAGTCCCTTGCATACAATTTACTTTCCGTTCGTCAACTTGCAATCATGGGCTTTGCCACTTTCTTTGATATCGATACCGTGGTCCTCTTGTGGAGCAAGACTCTTAAAGTAGCCTTTGTTGGGCATGTCGAGAATGGTCTATATGTGATTAACTTTTCCGAGCGACCCACTAAGACCGTGACGTGCCTAATGGCTAAAGTTGATGTGGGGTGGCTTTGGCATCGCCATTTAGCCCATGTCAATATGAGATCTTTGCAAAGTCTCCTCAAGGGGGACCATGTTCGTGGACGAACGAATGTTAGTTTTGCTAAAGATCGTGCTTGCAGTGCCTGTATCGAAGGAAAGCTACATGAGAAGGCTCACCCTCCCACAACGATCATTTATTCGAAGAGGCCTTTGGAGCTCCTTCACATGGATCTCTTTGGGCCTCCATATTTCGATAGTCTTGGAGGTAGGAAGTATTGCTTGGTGATTGTGGATGACTACTCAAGGTACACATGGGTGTATTTCTTCAAGAGGAAGAGCGAGACCCAACAAACCGTCATTGACTTTGCAAATGAAGCACAACGTCAACACAATGCAAAGATCTTGACAATAAGAAGTGACAACGGCACCGAGTTCAAGAACTACACCTTGGATGAATTTCTTAGTGATGAGGGAATCAAGCATCAATATTCCGCACCCTACGCCCCTCAACAAAACGTGTTGCAGAGAGGAAGAACCGGACGTTGATGGATGCGGCAAGGACCATGATGGCGGAGTTCAAGTCTCCGTACAACTTTTGGGCCGAAGCCACCAACACCGCGTGTCATGCATCCAATCGGCTCTACCTCCGCAAGGGCTTGAACAAGACTCCATATGAGATACTCACCGGTAACAAGCCCAATCTTAAGTACTTTCGGGTATTCGGGTGTAAGTGTTTCATTCTCAAGAAAGGTGTTCGGTTGTCTAAATTTGAGACTAGAGCTTATGAGGGCATATTTGTTGGCTATGCTACAAACTCTCATGCTTACCGTGTCCTCAATAAATCCACGGGACTTATTGAGGAGACGTGTAACGTGGATTTTGATGAGAATAACGGCTCCCAAGAGGAGCAAAGTGGCACTTGTGATGTAGGTGATGAAATTCCTCCCCAAGCCATAAGAAGAATGGGTGTTGGCTTTATCCTACCCATTGAGGAACCCCTTGTGGCCGAAGGAGAAGGATAAAGCTCCACTCAAGTGGAGCAATCACCAACCCAAGGCCCACATGCTTCCGAAGAACAACATGAAGGCCCTCATCCTCAAGAACATGACCAAGGGCAAGATCACGCTCAAGACGGTGTTGATACATCAAGTGATGCCCAAGGTCAAGTTCTCTCCTCCGAGCAAGTTCAAGAACAAGAACAAGCCCAAGACGACGCTCAAGATGATCAAGTGACCACTCCTATTCTCACCCCCGAGGAGGAATTAGAGCGTCGTGCCGCCAAGGTTGCTTCCAAGCTCTCCACCAAGGATCATCTCATGACGAATGTGCTTGGAATCTTAAGAAAGGGGGTAAGCACTCGTAGACAATTAGAAAATTATTATGAGCATCATGCGTTTGTCTCTTGTGTGGAACCCCACAAGGTCTATGAAGCGCTAGAAGATCCGGATTGGCTCAATGCCATGCATGAAGAACTCAACAACTTCAAGCGCAACAAAGTGTGGAGATTGGTGCCAAGACCGACTAGGAATCACAATGTCATAGGAACCAAGTGGATATTCAAGAACAAGCAAGATTCCCATGGGATTATCATTCGCAACAAGGCTCGTTTGGTAGCACAAGGCTACTCCCAAGTCGAGGGTATCGACTACGGTGAAACCTTTGCTCCTGTTGCTCGTCTTGAATCCATTCGCATGTTGATTGCATATGATTCTCATCATAACTTTAAGTTACAACAAATGGATGTGAAGAGTGCTTTTCTTAATGGTCCTATTAATGAGTTGGTTTACGTCAAGCAACCCCCCGGGTTCGAGGATCCCTACTTTCCCGATCATGTGTATCAACTCGATAAGGCACTCTATGGCCTTAAACAAGCCCCAAGTGCGTGGTATGACCACCTTACCGAGTTGTTACAAGACCGTGGTTTTGAAGTTGGGCTAATCAACCCCACTCTTTTTACTAAGAAGGTCAAAGGGGAGTTGTTTGTGTGCCAATTATACGTTGATGATATTATCTTTGGCTCTCCTAACAAAGCTTTCAATGAGGAATTTGCCGCTCTCATGACCTCAAAGTTCGAGATGTCCTCCATGGGAGAGTTGAAGTTCTCTCTAGGGTTCGAAGTGAAGCAAAGAAGAGAAGGAACCTTCATCAATCAATCCAAATACACTCAACACATGCTCAAACGATTCAAGCTAAGTGACGTCAAGCCGGCCTCCACTCCAGTGCCCACCAAGTGCCAACTTGACTTAGATCCCAATGGTAAAGTGGTGGATCAAAAGGTATATCGTTCCATGATTGGATCCTTGCTTTACCTTTGTGCGTCTAGACCGGACATCATGTTGAGTGTGGGAATTTTTGCACGGTTTCAAGCCGCACCTAAGGAAAGTCACTATGTGGCGGTTAAACGAATCTTTCGATATTTGGCTCATACCCCAAACTTTGGCTTATGGTACCCAAGAGGATCAAACTTCAAGCTTGTAGGGTACTCAAATTCCGATTGGGCGGGAGACAAAGTGGATAGGAAGTCGACTTCCGGAGGGTGCCAATTCCTTGGTTGCTCTTTGGTAAGTTGGTCTTCCAAAAAGCAAAGTCGTGTGTCTCTCTCGTCCACTGAGGCGGAGTCTGTTGCCGCCGGTAGTTGTTGTGCACAACTCCTATGGATGAGGCAAACTTTAAAGGATTACGGTGTCACTTGTGACAAAGTGCCTCTTTGGTATGACAATGAAAGTGACATCAAGATCTCTCTCAACCCGGTGCAACACTTCAAGACGAAGCATATTGAGATTCGGTATCACTTCATCCGGGATCATATTAGGCGAGGAGAGATCGAGCTCAACTATGTCAACACTCATGACAACCTTGCAGATATTTTCACGAAGCCCTTGGATGAAGCAAGATTTCGCGAGTTAAGGCATGAGCTAAATATCATTGATTCGAGCAATGTGGCTTGAACCCTTGCACACCCCACCACGCTCAATTTGTTGTCTAGTTGAGGTGTAGGCATGGACATAGGGGGGGTGTTGTTCTCTCAATGAACTCTCCCTCCCCCCATTATGCATAAATTGATCAAGTCTTTGACTTTAGCCATTGTTGATGGTATTTGTGTTTCAAAGACGAGTTTTGGTCATGGGACCAAGGTTAAAATCTTCGTGGCGCCATACCTCTTAACTCAAACATAGGTGGCCTCGGCCACCGCCCTCTTTTGAAGAGGTGTGTATTTTCTCGTGTGCTCGTATGCTCTCTTTTCTTGCTCTCTTTTCTTCCCGTTTTGTATTTCCTTCCAGCTAAAAGCCTTGTTTGTTTAGTTGTCGTGGCATGTTGGGCGGTACTACCGCTCGTAAGCGGTACTACTGCCCCCCAGCACGGTACTACCGCTGAGGGACGGGACCAGGGGGTTAAGTCGGGGTAGGGGGAGGTTTCTTCTCCCCCATACCCATTCACTTCGCCCCCTCTTTTCTCTTCCTCTCTCCAGCCTCCACTCGCCGCGGGAGGGCTCCGGCGGATCTCCGTCTCCGGGGCGTCCCTCTCCATTTCCTTTGGTGGAGTCGATCCCCACCTCGTTCTCTTGCCATGGATGCTGGTATTGCCCCCGTTCCTTCTTTCCTTTTGTCTCGTTTTCAGATCTTGTTTCTTAGGGGCAATGGTGGTTGCATCTCTAGATTTTTGGCCAAATATAGGCTTGAGTTGGTTGGAGAGGGCAACTAGACTATCTCGATTAGAGTTTGGTAGGAATATTTTTGAATTTGGTAGGCCGGTAGTGCCGGATCTGACCACGGTAGTAGGAAACCGCTGTTTCACCGCCTTGTGCTGTAGGAAACTGTTGTTTCTCTGCCTCGAGCAGTACTACCGCTTGACCTCGAGCGGTACTACCGCTCTCTTTGGGGCGGTACTACCGCTTGGGGCGGTACTACCGCGGGCATGTCACGATACTACCGCTGCATGCCAAATTCCATCATTTTCCTGCCTTACCTTGATCATTTTTGTTGAGTTTGTTGGCTTATGCTCGTTCTTTCTGGTTGTTTTGCGTGTTCTTGTGTTTGGCTCCAGGTGATGACCATTCCGAGCAGCAAGGTCGCCGTATCAACCCCGGGCGTGCTACATCAAAACGCTACCGCACCTTAGAGCCAGCCGGTGGTTCCTCGAGCACCCAACCGCCTCCAGCAAGTGCATCTGCAAGTGTTCCTCCACCTCCTCAGAAATCGAAGCGATTCGCCAACAAGCCAAAGGGGAAGACTGTGACTGAGATGACCAACAAGGAGTTTTGGGAGAAGCGTCGCCGCAACCCCTATGCGGTGGACCAAGAACCCACTTTGGTCAACCGCCCGTTCTGGAACCGTTTTCAGTTTGCCATCTACTTTGATGTGATAAAGGCCAAGAAGAATCTTTTTGTTGATGTTTGCTCCATTGACACTGATGCTATGGAGAAGGACCCGGAGTACTTTGGTGAAGCCCTTCAGATGTGCACCCAGCTGAACATTCTCAGGATCATGCAATTCAACAAGGATTTCGATGCGGATTTGGTGGCTCAATTCTATGCCACCGTCCATCTTGGGACGGATGTCGACAGGACTCTAACATGGATGACCAATGGCAAGTTGCTTTCTGTCAAGTGGAAGGTTTTCATGGAGTTACTTGATGTGGTGGATCACGGGCTTGAGACTCCTGTCGGTTTCCGCCCTCACCGCAATGCTACGTCCACCCACAAGCAAGCCCTTTGGCCCTACTGCACTGTGAAAGTTCACCCAGTAACTGAGAAGAAGACCTATGAGCTATCTCCGTATCTGGACATTCTTCATCGCATCTTCTGTGAGACTCTCTTACCTCGGATCGGGAATCTGGATATGGTCCACTCTTACCTCGTGGACATGCTCCTTTTCTGTCAGCATGAGAAGGAAGCAAGCACTGGAGAGAGCCTGGATATTTCTCATGTCATGTGGTCTGAACTTCTCTCTGCCGTGTCTGAGCGCAAGTGCCCTATATATGGTCCATTCATCATGAGGCTCATTGAGAGGGCCTGGGCACAGACTTATCCCAGAGTGTTGCTAGAAACTGGAGACTTGGTTTCTCATAAGATCAAGCGTCTGAGGAAGAAGGACAATTGGACAGCGCCTCACACAGGGGGTCCATCTGCTACTGCTGCCATAGGGGGTCCGTCTGCTGCTGCTGCCATGGGGGATCCGTCTGCTGCTGCTGCCATGGGGACCGAGGGTGGGGCTGCTACTGATGATCATGAGGAGGACTTTGGCCCCTCTAGTACAGAACCGTCGTGGGCACAGAAGCTTAAGCGCAAGATGAAGAAGCTTTTCTGCATGGAGTCTCATGGTCAGTACATGACTCATATGGCGGAGAAGCATGCCAGGACGCGCCACAAGGAGCTCATGCGTCAGATGGGAGCAACAGTTGCCAGTGGGTCTGAGGGTCAGATCACTGAAGAGAAGGAATGGATTCATCAGCATTGCCCTTGGACCGACTCCAATGCCGAGCAGTTTTCGACCCACGATGAAGATGCAGAGATGTGATGTTCGAGATCTTCATCTTCCCATCACCTGGAGTCGTAGCGTCACTCTTTGCCCTTTTTGGTGTCTCACTGCCAAAGAGGGAGAGAGTGTAGGGATTTGTGTTTGTTGCCGTGCTTTGAGTCGTCTTGTGGGTTCTTGTGTGTTCTCTCGGTGTCTTTATTTGGTTTGGTTTGGTGTGAGACCTAAGTTCTAGACATATGGTGTGAGACATATGCTCCCTATCGCTACCTTATTAATTATGTCTATTCAGAGTACTGTAGTTTATTATGAGATGCATGCTTGTCCTGTTTATTCTCTTCTCTCATATATCTTGTGCTTAGTATTGTTGGACTATAAAATATAGGGGGAGTGTTGATCCGAATGTGTGTGTTTTGCCATATCTAGGTGCACACATTCTGGGGGAGCCCGTCTATATTTTGTAGTTCTTAGTTTTCTTCGTTTTATTTCTTTTCCTTGCGCAAATCCCTAGTTGTCATCAATCCACCAAAAAGGGGGAGATTTTTAAGGCATATCTCTCTCAAGGTAGTTTTGGTGATTGATGACAACATGTTTGCGGACTAATCTTGTGCTTTGAATAATTCACAGATTCTCCCCTGGCACGAGACGCTTTCTTCCCCTCGGAGTGTATTTCAAGACGGTGTAGCTCTTTCGTTTCTTTCTGGGTGGACTAGTTACGTAGAGGGCACCATACTATCAAGAGGGGGTCCGCTGGGGTATTGCATGGGTGGAATCATCACGTACATATCAGCTTCTCACCTTCCGAGCTTTTCCATTCCATTGTAGAGTTCTCTCCTCTCTTCCTTGTCCTGTCTGGGTCCAAGCGGTAGCACCGCTGAGGAGCCACAAGCGGCAGTACCGCTCCACAGCGGTAGTACCGCCCGTGGCTCCACAGCAGTAGTACCGCTGGGGTTCCTGGCACCTCCGCCTCGTCCTCAGCATCTTTGTGAGATTCTCTCTCTCTCTCTTATGCGCCCCAGCGGTAGTACCGCACTGCCAGCGGTAGTACGGCCGAAGGGTCACAAGTGGCAGTACCGCTCCACAGCGGTAGTACCGCCCGTGACCCCGCTGCCGTAGTACCGCTAGGCAGTCTGGCTCCTACCGCCTCGATTCGAGAGTTCTTTTCTCATGTCGGGTTTTGCGGCACTAGTTGCGGTTGTAGAGGCAGTAGTACCGTTCCAGGAGCGGTAGTACCGCCCCTGCCACCGCGGTAGTACCGCGTTTGGGTCCTTTCCCTACTAGTCTCCTCTGCGCGGCAGTGCCGCTGGCTGGCGCGGCAGTACCGCTGTCTCGGCGGTAGTACCACCCCCTCTCAGTGGTAGTACCGCCCTATGCGGGGCTGGTTGGTGGGGGGCAACGGTTGGATTGTTGCCCCCACTATAAAAGGGAGTCCCCTTCTTCTCTTTGACCTACCTCTTCCTCCCCCAAGCTCCATTTATTGCTCAAGCTCCATTAAATGCTCCAAGCTCCATTTTCGCCCGATCTATCTCTCTAGCCAATCAAACTTGTTGATTTGCTCGGGAGTGGTTGAGAAGGCCCCGATCTACACTTCCACCAAGAGATTTTCGATTCCCCCACTCATCCCTAGCGGATCTTGTTACTCTTGGGTGTTTGAGCACCGTAGACGGTTGAGGTCACCACGGAGCCATAGTCCATTGTGGTGAAGCTTCGTGGTCTTGTTGGGAGCCTCTGATTAAGTTGTGGAGATTGCCCCAACCTTGTTTGTAAAGGTTCGGTCGCCGCCTTCAAGGGCACCAATAGTGGAATCACGACATCTCACATTGTGTGAGGGCGTGAGGAGAATACGGTGGCCCTAGTGGCTTCTTGGGGAGCATTGTGCCTCCACACCGCTCTAACGGAGATGTACTTCCCCTCAAAAGGAAGGAACTTCGGTAACACATCCTCGTCTTCACCGGATCCACTCTTGGTTATCTCTTACCTTTACTTGTGCAAACTCTTTAGTGTTTCTTCCCTTGCTTGCTTGTATGCTTGTTGTTATTGCATCATATAGGTTGCTCACCTAGTTGCACATCTAGACAACCTACTTTGATGCAAAGTTTAATTTGGTAAAGAAAAGTAAAAATTGGTAGTTGCCTATTCACCCCCCCCCTCTAGTCAACCATATCGATCCTTTCAACATGGTCGTCCAGGAAAAGACTTCTTAAATTTTTAATCCTTGTGTAATACTAATGGATTTTGTTTTTGCACATCTAGGCTGATAACATGCTCATGAAAAGACAGGAATGCAGCGCCACTCCAAGCTTCAGAAGGTCCACACCCTGTTCTCGTATGTTTATGCTTATGCATCTATAGAATTATTCGATGTTATAATGATGTGTGAATGGTGTATCCTGTTCGGGTATGAAAATCAGGTTGCTATAGGAATACTCTCCATCATCCCAGGGTTGTGCATATGTGTTGTTCTATATTCCCCTCTTTATAATGCTATGTGTTGTGGTCAACGCTCCCAAACTGTGATAGCTCGCTGGTAGCAGGTTGCCGCCCTAGCCCCCACATGCTACCAACATGTGTTACTGTACATTTTGCTTTCTTACATGTCCTGAATTCTATATCAAGGAAGATGACTATGATTTATAAGCACACAAACACATCACAATATCACATAGTAATGCCTTCTGATAGGACAATCTTGGTGAAGGCATCTCAATGGAGATAGGACATCGTTTATTCATTTATGTCATATCCTACTCATAGCCTGTTGTTCTGTGAGCAATTGTTTATTTTTTAACAACTTACCATGGATAATGATTCGTGTATGGTGGCTTTGTTAATATCCAAGCAGTATTACATATTAGTAATCTTGAATGTATGTTTTTTTGGTTTACTTATGTGTGCATGGTTGGGAGTAGGTGCTTGTCAAAAAATACAATTATTTGTCTCATCATTTGATTTACTCATTATATTGTTTTTGTACAAGTTGAGACGTGCATTGCACGTGCAAGCTTACTAGTATCACAAATGCAACTCCAATTGGGTTTCCTTTTGTTAGGCATGTAACATCCAACAGAAGCAATATTCTTTAAACTTCCTTTAATGTAAAATATGGACAATTCATTTACCTGAGATGTCAGAGAACAAATGGAAGTAATCAGTGCAAATTTCTGAACCACCATCAAATAAAGACAATGATGTGTTGCAGAGCTCCACTAGCAATTTTCCCTAATGGCAACTGTA
Source organism: Triticum aestivum (assembly GCF_018294505.1). Taxonomy (NCBI): domain Eukaryota; kingdom Viridiplantae; phylum Streptophyta; class Magnoliopsida; order Poales; family Poaceae; genus Triticum; species Triticum aestivum. Next base: position 45,070,340 of record NC_057797.1, read on the forward strand.
ATTTCCTTGAGATTTTATCAGTAATTTCCCGTAATGGCAACTGTAATTTTCCATAATGTCATCATGCCATTAACATAGGGAAGAAACTCGATATGACAACACAGAATAGTACACATCGTTGCAGTTGTCCAAGAAACACCGCCGCCACCATATCCAAGACCCTAGCATTTTGCAGCTGAGACTCTAAAGCTTTAGTTTTCTTACAAACAAGGCCAAAAATTTGACAAGTCAGGCAAACTTTAGCTAGAAATTTCGACAGCATAACGCGTTGGTGGGGAAGCATCCAAATCAATAAGAATGTTGATGTGCTATTCATTTCAAAATTTGTTCATGCCCTCCAAGTCAGGCTATACATTATATCCATATCACCATCCTACTAGATCACTTACAAACGGCTAACTAGCTAACCCAACACCACCACAAACTAGATAGGACCATAGATAACAGCTTCAACGACACTGCTGGCCCTTCCTTGTCTTGCCATTCTTCAGTCTGAATGATGAATGGTATCGACGCACCAAAGAGAAATCCCGTCCTTTGGTTGAATATGGAAGGAACAAAGAAGCGCTAGCAACCAACAAAATGACAACCCATCAGGCACTTCACACCGCTCAACAGCAACCAAATTACGACCAAGCTCTCCATCCATCGGTCTTCTCACCCTTCGTAAGATCAAACCTCCCGGTGGCTGAGCCCTACTTGAGCAGAGAGAGAGAGAGAGAGAGAGAGAGAGAGAGAGAGAGAGAGAACAAGATTAACAACTAGTATCAACCCATAAAGGACAAACAATATTTTGACACGACATCAACATCTTTCTAATTTGTTTGCTGGCAAGAACCTAGCATTTTCTAGTCAACGCTATTGATATTGATTTTTCTTACAAACAAGGCCAAAATTGCGACAAGTTTGAATAGCACAAGACACACCTTGCTCTGTTCCCTTGCATTCAGTAATAGGTACACATGCATCAGTCAAACACATTATGCTGAAAGAACTATATCTTTATAGATGAACTTAACATGATGCAGTGCACACAAGACTGCGAGTTATAGGTTGCAAGTAACAATAGCCAAAGCCAGCCAGCCGATCCATTACAATGGATGTGCACATAATGTAGCAGTCTACGAGTGAATTAGCAAGCAATAATACTAACTATGATCAAGCTGAATTCTATTGGTTCCCTACTCGATGGCTAGGCTCCAGAGCAAGGTAGGCAAACCGAGGAAAAACACAACTTACCACAACAAAGCTCCTCTCTCTCAGGGGTACTTGGTGCCTTGACACCTTTGGGGGTGGTCTTCGTCAATCTCACTGACACCAACATCGGCTTTTGGGACAAAAGTTTGGCACAGCACCATACATCTGAAGCACAAAATATGCATCAAATCAACAACAGTAGTTTATCACAGGACAAGTCACACAATGTAGACAAGATATATGCAAACCAAGCCACATGCAACAAATTGCTAGCAAATCTAAGATATATATATATATATATATATATATATATATATATATGTGTGTGTGTGTGTGTGTGTGTGTGTGTGTGTGTGTGTGTGTGTGTGTGTGTGTGTGTGTGTGTGTGTGTGTGTGTGTGTGTGTGTAATCTGCACCATAGCTAGATACATTTGTAGCAGCCAAGGGAGCAACCAAGATCATCCTAGATTGTAGAAAGGAAATACATAATACAATCATCATGCTCCAAAGGACAGACATAAATAAAACAATATGAGAAATTACTTGTAAATCTAGTAGAGCAATCAATCTGATCAATCAAACGGTTCAAAGAAAATGTCTAGATATGTAGGAAAGAAATGTACAAAACTGGCTGCTAGTGAAGTGGAAAACAAACGATACTTTGCTGATTCATTGCATCCACAACGAGAAAATGAATGAAGAACTTGCAAGCGTGAAACTCACGACTAAAACTCTCTCGTCACGTAAGAAGAGCAAATCTGTGCACAACAGCAACGGAAAGAAAGGAGCAGCTAGCTCACCTTTCCTTGACGCTGTCACGCTGGAGCATGTCTCCATGATCTTGAGCTTGGCCCCACGTAGCTACCGGTGACCTACTGGAGGTACACTGATTTCATGTTCCTGATCAGCAGCTGCACATGCATCACAACACAGGGAAAAGTAGTCAAACACAGATGAGTCCAAGAGACGAGTGATAAAAAAGATGCAAATTTTCGCTATGGTATTACCGATTTGACAGAGAAGTGGTCCTCCTGGAACAGGAACTTGTCCTGTGATTGGAGGAAGGTCGGAGCAGTGGACATCAACCCATCCAGTTGGTCATGTTCATATAAGAATGTGACTACAAAAAGAAGGAAATTAGCTCATGTGCCAAATACTGTGCAAAACATCAAAATGGTCTGCTAATAATATGCAGAACAACATACACTCGGTAATTTCCTGTAACATAGCTCACATGGGCTAGATTGCATAAGAGAGCATGTATTGATTAAAGAAGTGTTAACTACACACAAAGAGCAGAACAATGCGTGCTAGCTAAAACATGCTATGAATCCAATAAAACATGCTATATCTAATTAAGAACATTTTTTATAATATCCTTAGTTGGATTTGTTCTGCAAGAAACATCAAGAAATGCTTCCATCACTATGGAATACATCTTGTTAAGAACATCTGATGGCAAGTGACGATTCAGAAAATGACATGGCGAGTAATTTACTTGATAGGTATGTTTACCAATAATGCTAAAATAGAGAGAACGCTTTGATAAAACCAGAACATGATCCTTATGTAGCCAGAAAGAATCCTTTACAGGTCTAATTAAGGCCAAATCCAAAACCTCAATAGCCAAGTCACCCAAATCTCTAAGTACAGTCATGGCTCGATGATAACGTGTTGAACAAGGGGAAGAAGAGAGACTCGGGAGGACTCACCTTTAATGTTTGTAGTTGTTGCCATTGCACAGTGATGGTGGAGAGCTAGGCGAAGACGACAAGACCGAACCCAACCTATACGCAGCGGACGCACGCACAGGAGGCAATACATCCCAATCAACTGCTCATTTACCAAGTGGATAGGTCTCGGTCAACTAAACCAAATCTCAGTCAAGTAGCATAACATGTAGAAAGAAAAAACTGAGGAATTTTTTGCATCGATCTTGATATAAGATCTCATGCATATAGTATCAACTGAGACATAACTAAGTCTTAGTGACTAATTCAGTAAACCCTAGTGACACGTCGCACCTGCGTCTTTTGGCCATTGTTTGTAGACTGTATGCTGTTTGTCGAGTGTATGCTTTTCTACATCACACGACAAATGTCTTCAAGTACACAATACGAAGAACTTGCCAAACTAACCTTTAACGGCAGGAGTCCAGCCGAGTCACGTTTGTATTGCACTTTGTTTTTGTCCACGGTCTGCCGAATTGTTTTTGTCCATGGCAAAGTCCCGAAAGTCTGCTAGTCTTCTCTGCAAGAAACCTTTGTCAGACCCGACGAGATACCGACAAGAAACGCAGTACTTCCTCCTTTCTGGTTTATAGGGTTTATCTTAAAATTTTAGTTTTTCCATTTTATAAGTCTCAATTTGGTTGTTCTCCATCACATGTTCAGATTTTAAGGTGCAATAAATTATTGCATGCAAGTATTAAGAGAAAATTGACCAATGCACGGTACTTTATGCATGCATGCATTGCAATTAATTCATTAGTAAACAAATTTTTGAGGAAAACAAGCACATTAATTGAGTGGTTTTGCAAACTACAAAAATTGTTCCACCACTCACCATCTACTTTGGTTGATGAAATTTTTGAATTGAGCCCTATAAACCGAAAAGGAGGTAATAGTATGTAAGAATCTGAATACCGATTCGTTTACAACGGACTCTTAATAAATCGGTACATAACCGTTGGTATAGTAACCTCATTGCAGGCCACGCTTCTGCGCAAGTCCATGCTATGATGGGAAAGAAACCAAGGCCGTCGACATGCGACGGCGGCCACGGCGTAGACCTGATCAGTGACCTCACCGACGACCTGCTCCTCCGCATCATCGGCCTCCTGCCCGACGCACTAGACCTGGCTGGATTGGCCGCACTATCAAGGCGGTGGCGCGACCTCTCGACGCGCTCCCCGAGTCTACACCTCCACCCCGTGTACCGCACCGACAAGGACGAGGACGACCAGACCCTGAAGCGGTTCAACCCCTCCGCGCACCGATTCAACGACTTCATCGACGCCGTTCTCCAGCGGCGCGTCTGCAGCGTCGACACACCGCACATGGACGTCCTTCGCTGGCCCGGCGGAGCGCGCGCGAACCTCTAGCTCCGCCGGGCGATGGAGCTGGTGGTGAAATCCCTGCACCTTTCCATGTCGCTGCTGCCGTTGAGCGACCACCAGACCCCCAAGGCCTGCAACATGCGGCTGCCTCGCTGCACGAGGGCGGCGGGGATGCTGCTGGACCTAGACTACGCCATCCTCAGGCTCCCGGCCGTGGTAGAGTTCAACGCGCTGACTGACCTGTCCCTCCGTGTCATATCTCTCTCGCGAGGAGATGGCCGCCGCCTCGGCCGCCTCCTGTCGTCGACGTGCTGCCCGAGGCTGCAGAAGCTAGAACTCTACTACGTGTGCGGGCTGCGGGAGCTGCAGCTCGACGCGGGCTGCGGCCTGGCATGGTAACCATTAGCCTGGATATTGACGTGCTAAGTTCCATGTGGACAACGACCCAGAAAAGTAATATGTGGTGTCATGAAGACATCGAATGGCAGAAAAATAAACCACAACCACGTTGTTGCTGCAAATAAGGCCCGGGGAACATCACTCCAAACCCCAAGGGCAAGCCTTCCATCATCAAAACTGCATGGTATCACACTTGACTAGCAGGCTTCCCAACTTGGGAGCTAGAGGGGTGAAAGTTCACGCATTTATACACTCAAGAGGGCTACTCCGATATCGACAACCTCTACTAGAACAAGGTCACCATGTTTTCCTTCCACCCAACACTGTCGGGGCAGCCAGTGGAGATGAGGGAAGCCTATTAAGGCCCCTCACAATGCTCCACCTTGTACAGGTGCTAAGGTTGTCAACTAAGCAAAAAATATGATGTGGCATGCTAGTTAAGAAGAGAGAGAGAGTAGTATGGTGACCCAAGAAGAAACGGTGCTAAGCACCTGTACCTAGGTGGAAGCACAATTCTGGGTCTACAACGAATTAAATGCACGAAGCTTAGCACCTTTGCATTGTGAACTTGAGTTGCTAAGGCATTTAATATGCTTAGCACCTCATCTAAGCACCTTTGCATTAGGGGAGGTCTAACACTAGGCATCCCCTCCCTCCTCTTGCTAAACTTCTCCTAGCGCCTAGGGTTGAAGGGTTGGGCTGTGCAAGCAAATGACTCCGTGATTGCCCTTAATAAGCATATAATTTTATTAAAGTCGAGGCCTTTTAAGGTTGATCAAGTTTATGAAAAAATAGAAACTTTACGGTACCAAATATATTCCATGTGAAAATATATTTCATGATAACACTATTCATACTGATTTGATATTCTAAATATAGATAATATTTCCTACAAATTTGGACACAATTTATAAATTGACTTTTAAAGAAACTTATATCAGTTGGATTGCGATCAAAAAGCTATGGTTGCGAATATTGAGATTTTAAGATTAGCATAAAAGAATGTTATACCTAGAAAATGTATCCTCGGCCTACCGCTCTGTGCACTTGCACAAAGGAACTAAAAATAGGATATATTGGATAAATATTTGAGATTTAGAAAGGAGAAAAAAACTTTTTTAGAAGCACCTGTAACTTTCATACTCGCAACCATTACAGGTACACTGCTTTGGATCCACTATCCAAGAAATTATGAAGTAAGTCCTACAATTAAGAACAATGAAATTTTTTCAAGTCGTTTCTCCATTATATCAATCTTTGCAAGATTGAAAACTGCCATGACTTCTTCAATACTACCACTCGTTCACCTACACGAACTTGATTACCGATGAAGGTTTCTGAAAGCCTCAAGCCACCCGTTCGAAAAGATGGGAAGCCATGAATGATGAACGTACATGGGTGGGAATGATACCCTAGAAGTGCAGACCGGCAAACCACAAAATCTTCACCATAATTTCAAGAAAAGATTCCAACTCACAAAGAATCAAACCAACAAAATCAACATCACACATAAATTCACCATATCCAAATAATTGGATTCACAAGGACACATACTCTAGTTCCAAATCACCACTACAAAAAACCGAAGTAATTTTATTCGTAGAACACTACGACTACCACTAGATGTTGATGAAGACTACAAATTTCTTGAAGATTTAAGGCCCCCCGCCTCTTAGCACCAAGATGGAAGTCAGAGGCGAGAAGATGAGAGTATTTTTCCTCCGACAGCAACTAGGGCTCCATTCCTGTGCTAACTCGATCCAATCTAGATGGAAACATATGCAACATTCTATGCACCTTATGTGTTGGAACAATATGCTAAAAAAAAACCATAGAACTAGCCTCATTATGGGAGGTGTGTTCTAAAACAAACTATATAGCATGAGTTTGTGTGCAAATCTAGGTATCGCTCATTGTGAGCAATACCATAACGAGTGCCCACAGTGTGCTACTTGTGTGTCACCCCATTAGTGGGTGCGGACAGGAGCAGTTTTGATTTTGGTTTTGGAACCTTTCATCTGATTTTAACAAGATTCCATCAGGATTTATTATTATTTTTTTCATGTGTTTCTTTTGATTTTTCTCCTTTTCCTTGTATTTCCATTTTATTTTTTTACTTTAGTTTTTCCTTTTTCCATTTTTAATTCATGAACAATTTTTAAATTCATTAACATTTTTTTGAAATTCATATTTTCATTAAGAACATTTTTTATATTTGTTACTCCTTGAACTAAAACTAAGACACTTGTTATGGACTAGAGGGAGTAACATGTTTTTAGATATGTGAGTATTTTCAAAATTCCTCCCTCCTAGGCCCAAAGTCGACCTGGTTTTCACCCCTCCTAGGCCTGAAGAGCCCGAGCAAGTAGGGTTTAGTGCCTAACCGACGGTTATAGTTCTCTAGGCCAAATGTGAGGTGCATGGCGACAGTGTGGCTTGCACCCACGCAACAAGGGCAGAAGGTGATTGGTTCGACGCGTTGTTGGGTCAAGTTCATTCAAACCTGATTAGTAGGGATTGTTCATACACGGATCAATATTTCATCCTGTCTCGAACAAGCGTTTGCTCTACTTTATAAATAAAGCAACAACCACATCCAGTGGCATAGCCAACCCAACGCCACGTCCAGGGCCAGCTTTAGTGCTATAGGGCTAAACAATACTGAATAGTGATATTATATGTATCGTGAACGAAGACTGTTGTTGCCACGCCCCGGGCCAAGGCCCCTGTTGCCCGGGACCTGGCTACGCCACTGACCACGTCCATACAATAATTCCAAGTGCATAACAGAAAGAATAGAGTTTGTTGGGGCATCAGCACAAACACGCCCAAAAACATAAAAGAAAGAGGGGAAAAGACCACCAAGTGGCCGGAAACTCAGGCAGCCTCTGGAAATGCAAGTCGGTGTTTGGTAGTACTCATCGCGTCCATCATGTGGCCAAGACGGTCATGATCCCTCTGCCTAGATAACGGGCGCCAGTTATGAAAAAATGTGACAAATTTGAAGATAGAGTCAGAGGTCTGCCTTACAAAGACTCGGTGAATAACCATCTTGTTGTGCGTCGTCCATAATGTCCAAGCTAACACCGCCAACATAAGTCAGAAAAGACATATCCTCCTCCTGGTTTGATTGGCCTGGGTTTGAAGGAACCTGGCCAGGTCCAATGCCTCCGAGTGGGGCCCCAGAGCCTCACGTACAAAGCACCAAAGAAACTGCATGTCAGGCACAAGAAGAAGATGTGTGTCCACGTCTCTAGGACCAAATAGAGGGGGCACAACCCATCCCCGGGGTTATTCCACTTGACCACCTCCATCATAGATGGGAGGCGATCCTGCAGTAGTTGCCAAACAAAGATTTTGATTTTTAGTGCCAAGGACAGTTTATACAACGGAAAGGTCTAAAAAAGAGGTGGTCGTCAACCCAAGGCATAATACGTCGAGCCAATAGAAAACACCCTAAGGGGGTCAATCGCCAAGACACGACATCTAGATATTCTGGGAGCATCGACATGAGGGTTGTTCGCAAGTTGGCCACTCTCGGTCTACGCAGGCCCAAATGTTTGCGAAGACAAGGCATTCCAATGTCCATTGTGGGCAGCCATGGAAAGCAACACCATCGTATCTGAGGTGATAGCAAACAAGTTCAGGAACTTTGAAGACAACAAAGACCTATCCACCCACGGATCAAGCCGGAAGAATAGAAGATGGGTCCCCTCTCCATTGCCAATGGAGATAGAGATCTGAAGACAGAACTCATTCTTGATTCGTTGAGTGGACCTCCAGAACTATGAGCCCTCCTTATGCTCACAAGGAAGGAGGGGCTGGCCATGCAGATACTTTGCTTGAATCAGCTGCAACCATAATCCCTCCTCTCTATGGAGGATCCGTAAGACCCACTAGTTGTCCTAGCTCCTTGGGCATGCAGACGTCAACCCCCACTTGACCATATGGTATTCATGTCGGTCATTTGTCGCCTGCTAAAAGAAGCAAGAAAGGTCTTTATCGAAGGAGCTATCTACCCGCTCTGGCAAGATATACAATCCCATCATATATATGAGAGACTAGACACACAAGAATCAATATGAACAATCTTACTCCCTCTGGATGTAAAAGGACCGCACCATCATGGCTTCGTCCTAGATGCAACCCGACTGATAAGCGGGTCGAACTCACTCAAGGGTACGCTCGAATCAGACAATGATATCCCTGAGTACGAAATGGGGAACGGGGACAACATGCGATCCAAGTTGCCTGGGATCCACTGTTGATTGTCATCCGATTAGCCTAAAACCACAACTTTACTCTTACCGAAGTTGATCTTAAGACTAGACAAGGCCTCGAAACACAGAAGAATGAACTTGATATTGGTGATGTCAAGTTCCGACCACTCGGCCATAATCATGGTATCATCCGCACTGCAGGTGTGTCACACCATCTCCACAAATAAGATGCACAACCACCCCAGAGAGGTGCTCGGCCATCCTTGCCTTATCCAAGATGGCTGCAAGGGCATCGACTACGAGGTTAAAGATGAGGGGGAAATAGTATCCCTTGCCTCAACCCATGTGAATACCCAAAAAAAGGGGCCTACCTTCCCATTAATGTTAATATATAATTGTAATGCTGCTGCTCCGGATCAACTTCATGATCCACGAGCACCAGCCTTCCTCAAACCCCCTTCGCTCAAAAACTAAAAGAAGAAAGGGCCCGTTAATGTGATCGTATGCCTTTTGAAAGTCTAACTTAACACGCCTTTACTTAACCTCATGACCAAATCCCATGAAGAACCAGAATCCCACCATGAATATGACGACCTTTTAGAAAAGTGAATTGATAGGGGCGAGAAACGCGTTCCACCACCGGGGCAAACCACGACGCCACACACACCTTAGAAAGTATCCGCTGGATCACATTAATCACCGTGATCGGTCTAAAGTGTCGAATATCCGTTGCCTCAACCAAGGATCAGGGTAATGACACCAAAGTTCAGATGTGACATGTTAAGAGTCTCATTGTAGAAACATTGGCACGACTACCGGCTGAAGTTGCCGGCAGACCTTCTCAAAGCCATTAGGGAACTGCGTTTGGCAGATGCCCTCGACATCGAGGTGCTAGTTTTTGCTGATTGTGCGGTGTGTGGATCATGCATGTGTGCACATGCTGATGCCTGGCATTACGGCCACTTCTTCCGTGCGCCAAACAACTAAAACGATGGCTTTGGGCAAATATTTGCATCTGGTGTGGGTCGTGTATAGAAGTCAATGCTAATTCCATGGAAGTTCAATGAAGGCTTCGGTGCTGAGAAGGAGCAGGGTGGAGAGGATGGCGCCGAGCTCCTACGTCATTGCTCCTCGTTGCGCGTTTCGGTAGAGCTCTGTGCAGCTAACATGTCGTGTCTTTGGACAGGGATCTAGATTTCACGATGATCGCACTCGCATCTTGACGACAGTCAAGAGTATAACAACGGGAACAACGGCTCAAGAAACAAAGAACGATCCATGTATGTGATGCGTACTAACAAAAATTACGTACAGCACCTCAATTTTAGTAATATTCAGACTTTCAAAGTACAAGCAGTAATAAAAGTTTAATAGGCAAGCTCGATCGGAAAAGCGGCCCAAAAAACCCTCAGGGCATCAGTGATCACTTCTCCCGTTCCGGTAGGTCGGCCACCAAGCTTTTAAGCCTGCGCATAACGATCTCAGCGAGCCCGCCGAAGACCGCGCCCTTGATCCCGGAGAGGGCGGCGGCGCGTGGCCCCCTGGCCATGGAGACGAGGGCGCTGGCGGCGCCAAAGGAGATCATGGCGTTGAAGCGGTGGTCCTTCTTGTTCACGCGCTCCAGGACGTTATCAATTGCTGCCTCGACGCCGAGCCAGACCCCCCAACGGCCGATTCGGGGCGCGTTCGTGAGGACCGCCTGGGCGCCGCCGGCTAGGCGGCGGCCTTTGGGGGAGTTGCGCAGGCCCTTGAGGAAGTAGAAGGCGGAGCCTCCGGTGGCAACAAAGGTGAAGCACTGGCCTGTCCCCTTGGCGACTTCCGGTAGCGGCGTCGGCGCCGTCGTCGTGCCCTGCTCCATCGGTTTCCGGCGGTGTGTGGAAGTGGCGTGGCGGTGGTGGCCTGCGGCTTGAGTTACAAGTTGGCGACGACGGGAGATCGGGTGACCTATTACTATAAGAGTCAATTACAGTGATGGTGCTAGAACTTGTCGGAGACGGTCACTTTAATGCTATAAGTTATGGCATACATTGAAATGGTGCAAAAACTTGACTTTGACGTGCAAATACAATGTTTATCTCGCGTGTAGGTGGAATCAATGCTGACTAGACACGTGGGGCCCATTGTCAGTCACTGGACTGGGAGTTTTTTTTTCAGAAACACCCTCGAAATATATATTATATATAAGTTGACGTGGACCAGTGGGTCGCGCCTGTTGGGAGAGAGTGAAAAGTAAACAAAAAGAGTGGCCCCACAGTATCGAAAACATGATGAGCAACTTGCATGCAAGCCGGCTAGCCATCGAGCCAATCACACTATGATGCTTACTTCGGATAAGGACATTATAGCTACTCAAAGTGCATGCATGTGGAACTTAAATGGGCTACCTATACTGTGGATTATATTTAAATTATTAAATATTAATATTAATATCAACAGTTTAAGGTTTAAATTAACTATACAAACGTGTGAATGGTTAAAATGTTTGTATAACTATATTTTTAATTGTAATTCTAAAAAATATTATTTTTTATTTTAAATCATACAATATTTTTGTAACTCACAAATATTGTTTTAAATATATATTTATTTTCTAAATAATACGTCATTTTTTTAAAAATAATTTATTTCGTTTGTATGTAATATTTATGCACACAAATATTCAAACTTTTATTTTGGTACTGAGATTCTAATTTACATACTTTCTATAATATAAACGAAAAAATCGAACTGGTGTAAAATGGGCCGCAGTATCTGCAGCTCGTTTAAATTCCACATGCTTCGTGGTTAAATAGATACAAGTTATTCCCCTAAAAAAATATAAGTGGTGCTCAAAAATACATTTGTTATCCACTGTGGGCAAGCGAATGTGACTAGTGGAGTGGTCTAGCCAGCTTGGTAACGACGTCTAGTTCGCGGGTTTGAGACCTGTGGGCACATTTTTGTTTAATTTTCACTTACACCTGACAGGTGTGACCCACTGGTCATACAGGTGAAAAAATTGGCACCCCTCTCAGGCCGCCAACAGTCTTTTTGTAAAAAATATATTTCAAGGATGTTGCTGAAAAAATGTCTCACACCGCCTTCTTCGGTGCAGTGGCTGACAGCGGGCCCCATGCGCCTTGTCAGCGCCGGTTCCGTATGCAAAATGAGATAAGCATTGTATTTGCATATTAAAGCCAAGTTTTTGCATCACTTTGATATATGCCACAACTTGTAGCACTAAAATGACCGTGTCCGACAAGTTCTAGCACCACCACTGTAATTGACTCTTACTATAACTCAAGTTGGCTTGAGTAACAAGTACTCCGTATATGCTGCAAAAACAAGTACTATATCTTAATAGATTAAAATATTCGTGAGTCAAAAAACTTGTTTATGAATTTGTAATAATTATTTGTTTGAGAAACTTCATAAGTTCAAAAAATATTCACAGATTTTAAATGTACGGACCAGCACATTTAGCTCTCAAGACCGGGTAAAATGGTCGCGGTTGGGTGTTCACTTCCACACGGAAAACCGGTTTTACGCTCTCTTTGAAAACAACTACCTTTTGCAAAGTAAATAAAATGTGTATTCTAAAAATTGTTCACGAATTTAAAATAAGGTTAACTTTTTTCAAAACAGTTCAAGAATTTAGAATTTCAAAAAAATCATGATAATAAGAAAAAATCATGAATTTTAAAAAATATTTCTTAAGTAATGTTCATGAATTTAAAATTGATCAAAAATATGAATAAATGTGCAAAATTTAAAAATTCATAAATATTTAATAGTTCAAATGATTTAAAATGCTTCTGATTTTAAAAAATCAAGTTTAAAAACTGTTAACAAATTTAAAAAAATATTCATGAATAAAAATAAAACCTTAACAAGACAAAAAGGAAAAATTGGCAAAAAAGATACACAAAATAATAAACAAGTAGGCAGAATCGCCGAGAATTTGCCTATACGCCAGGTGTGAGGCTCTTCGCCGAGAGCCAAACCACGGGCACTCGGCAAAGTAAGAGACGCCGAGAGTGCTCTCGACTCTCGGCAAAATGTGCATCTTGGCAAACACAAGATATTGCCGAGCGTAGACCTTAGCAAAGGCACTATTTGCCAAGAGCCTTGCATGGCCGCATGGCAATGTATTGCCACGTGGCACATCCAGCAACGGTTAACGACATGGCTACGGTTTGACTTCTTTACCAAGAGCAGCTCTAGGAATAGTAAGAGTTGCCTATTTAGTCCCACCTCACCTACCTGTTTAAAACGTCTGATAGGCCAACAGTTGCATTAAACTTTGGTATTTATTATTAAGAATGTGTAACACCCACAATGCGGCTATATCTCCCACATGTCGGGGCACGACTTAAAGACATAGCTGCATGGTAGGCTTGTCGCAAGAGAGGTAATCTTCACACATCCCATGTACTGAATAAGAAAGGGATAAAGAGTTGGCTTACAATCGCCACTTCACACAAATACAAGTTAAACATACATTATCCAGAATACAAACAAGGTCTGACTACGGAACCAAAATAAAAGAAGAAAACCCCAAATGCTAGATCCCCGATCGTCCCAACTGGGCTCCACTACTGATCAAAAGGAAACAAAACAACACAACGAACAAGATCTTCATCGGGCTCTCACTTGAGCTCGGTTGCGTCATCTGCACTGGTATCACCGGCACCTGCAACTGTTTGAAAGTATCTGTGAGTCACGAGGACTCAGCAATCTCACACCCGCGAGATCAAGACTATTTAAGCTTATGGGTAGTGCTACCTCTTGAGCACTTGCGTTGGTTTTCCCTTGAAGAGGAAAGGGTGGTGCAGCAAATTAGCGTAAGTATTTCCCTCAGTGTTTGAGAACCAAGGTATCAATCCAGTAGGAGGCTACGCGCGAGTCCCTCGCACCTACACAAAACAAATAAATCCTCGCAACCAACGCGATAAAGGGTTGTCAATCCCTACACGATCACTTACGAGAGTGAGATCTGATAGATATGATAAGATAATATTTTTGGTATTTTTATGACAAAGATGCAAAATAAAATAAAAGCAATGAAAAACAACTAAGTATTGGAAGATTAATATGATGGAAGATAGACCCGGGGGCCATAGGTTTCACTAGTGGCTTCTCTCAAGAGCATAGATATTTTACGGTGGGTGAACAAATTACTGTTGAGCAATTGACAGAATTGAGCATAGTTATGCGAATATATAGGTATGATCATGTACATAGGCATCACATCTAAGATAAGTAGACCGACTCCTTCCTGCATCTACTACTATTACTCCACACATCGACCGCTATCCAGCATGCATCTAGAGTATTAAGTTCATAAGAACAGAGTAACGCCTTAAGAAAGATGACATGATGTAGAGGGATAAATTCATGCAATATGATAAAAAAAACCATCTTGTTATCCTCGATGGCAACAATACAATACGTGCCTTGCTGCCCCTACTATCACTGGGAACGGAGACCGCAAGATTGAACCCAAAGCTAAGCACTTCTCCCATTGCAAGAAAGATCAATCTAGTAGGCCAAACCAAACTGATAATTCGAAGAGACTTGCAAAAATAACCAATCATACATAAAAGAATTCAGAGAATATTCAAATATTGTTCATAGATAAACTTGATCATAAACCCACAATTCATCGGTCTCAACAAACACACCACAAAAAGAAGATTACATCGAATATATCTCCACGAGAGAGAGGGGGAGAACATTGTATTGAGATCCAAAAAGAGAGAAGAAGCCATCTAGCTAATAACTATGGACCTGTAGGTCTGAGGTAAACTACTCACGCTTCATCGGAGAGGCTATGGTGTTGATGTAGAAGCCCTCCGTGATCGATGCCCCCTCCGGCGGAGCTCCGAAACAAGCCCCAAGATGGGATCTCGTGGATACGGAAAGTTACGGCGGTGGAATTAGGGTTTTGGCTTCGTATCTGATCGTTTGGGGGTACGTAGGTATATATAGGAGGAAGAAGTACGTCGGTGGAGCAACAGGGGGCCCACGAGGGTGGAGGGCGCGCCTGGGGGGGTGGCGCGCCCCCCTACCTCGTGGCCTCCCTGTTGGTTGCTTGACATAGGGTCCAAGTCTCCTGGATCTTGTTAGGTGATAAAATCACGTTCCCGAAGGTTTTATTCCGTTTGGACTCCGTTTGATATTCCTTTTCTTTGAAACCCTAAAATAGGCAAAAAACAGCAATTCTGGGCTGGGCCTCCGGTTAATAGGTTAGTACCAAAAATAATATAAAAGTGGATAATAAAGCCCAATAATGTCCAAAATAGTAGATAATATAGCATGGAGCAATCAAAAATTATAGATACGTTGGAGACGTATCAGGTAGGAAAGGGTAAAGAGGTGGAGCTGCAACAAGCACTAAGCATATATGGTGGCTAACATACGCAAATAAGAGCGAGAAGAGAAGCAACGCAACGGTCGAGATGCTAGAAGTGACCAAGAAGTGATCCTGAAACTACTTACGTTCAAGCATAACACAAGAACCGTGTTCACTTCCCGGACTCCGCCGGAAAGAGACCATCACGGCTACACACGCGGTTGATGCATTTTAATTAAGTTAAGTGTCAAGTTCTCTACAACCGGACATTAACAAATTCCCATCTGCCACATAACCGCGGGCACGGCTTTTGGAAGTTCAAAACCCTGCAGGGGTGTCCCAACTTAGCCCATCACAAGCTCTCACGGTCAACGAAGGATATTCCTTCTCCTAGGAAGACCTGATCAGACTCGGAATCCCGGTTACAAGACATTTGGACAATGGTAAAACAAGACCATTAAAGCCACCCGATGTGTCGACAATCCCGATAAGAGTCGCACATATCTTGTTCTCAGGGCAACACCGGATGAGACTAGCTAGGAGTAAAACCAAACCTCAAGTTTCCCCGAGGTGGCCCTGCATGCAGCTTGGTTCGGACCAACACTTAGAGAAGCACTGGCCCAGGGGGTTAAAATAAAGATGACCTTCGGGAGCGCGACTCCCAAGGGAAAAGTAGGTGGTGGTGAGGCAAATGGTAAAACCAAGGTTGGGCCTTGCTGCAGGAGTTTTATTCAAAGAGAACTGACAAGGGGTCCCCATAACACCCAACCGTGTAAGGAACGCAAAATCAAGGAACATAACACCGGTATGACGGAAACTAGGGCGGCAAGAGTGGAACAAATCACCAGGCATAAGGCCGAGCCTTCCACCCTTTACCAAGTATATAGATGCATTAATTAAATAAGATATATTGTGATATCCCAACATAACCATGTTCCAACATGGAACAAACTTCATCTTCACCTGCAACTAGCAACGCTATAAGAGGGGCTGAGCAAAGCGGTAACATAGCCAAACAACGGTTTGCTAGGAAAAGTGGGTAAGAGGCTTGACATGGCAATATGGGAGGCATGATAAAGCAAGTGGTAGGTATCGCGGCATAGCAATAGAGCGAGCAACTAGCAAAGCAAAGATAGAAGTAATTTTGAGGGTATGGTCTTCTTGCCTGAGATCCCGCAAGGAAGAAGAACGAGTCCATGAAGGAGACAAACGAACGTAGTCGAACGGATCCTCACAAACGCAATGTTATCGGAACCAACCTGAAGAAGCACACCGGAAAGAAGCAAACAACATGGTAAACAACCATCACATAACCATGGCATGATGCACAACCAAGTATGATGCATGTCCGGTTTAATGAGGCATGGCATGGCAAAGGGCACAAACAATACTGCAAATTAAGTGGGGCTCAATATGCAACGAGTTGCATATTGAGGAAACACCACAATAATTATTTAGTTCTCTCCCGTTTATGTACTCAACAAAATTAAATGTTGGTTAGCATGGCAAGGGGTGAAGCAAAAGAAAACTACCTATTTAGGCAAGTTTAAAAGAGGCCGGAACAACAAACAACAAGTCCGGAAAAATCCTCATATGCAAATTATGGATTTGGTACTGTTCTACCCTAAACCATATTTTAGAGTTGTTAAACATGCAAGATGAGTGCACCATGTTAAACTAGGCATTTTTCCACCCCATTTACGTATAAAGTTTATTTAAATCCGAGCTACGGTTAATTAGTTATGAATTAAATCATTTTAGCATGTTATTTAAGCAAATTAAAGCAAACATCAGTTTAAACATTTTTATCATGGATGAAAGTGTGATATTATGAAACTAGATGAAATACTAGTCAAGTTACATATATGACATGTTTTATTTGGATGCATGGGTCAAAAGTTATTAGCAGTTTAGAATAGGGGGCAGTACTGTAATTATGCAATTTTATGGATAAATGATAAAATCGCAGGCAGGAAAAAAATGCATGGTGGGCAGAAAATGAGTTGAACTGGGCTGGGTAGAAGCGGCTCACATTGGGCCAAAACGGGCCGGATTCGGTGCTGGACCAGGGTGGCGCTGCGGAGTTGGGCTGTTCAGGGCAGGCCGGTTGCTGGGCCGACCCTTGCGCTGGAGCTGGGCCTCGCAGGTAGATCGAAGCGGAGGCAGGGCGAGGTCAACACGAGGCAGGGACGCGCGCTTCAGGTCGGGGCGCTCGTCTCCCTCGAAAAGAAAACGCAGCAGCATGACCGGTCAACAGGCACGACGATGCACGGGGCTCCGGCGACGAAGCCTTGGCGGCGATGCAGGAAGGGAAGCGGCGGGACTCCGGTGCGGCAGGGAGATCGGCGGACGGGGTCGAGCCGGAGGAGCTCGGGGCCTCAAGTGTAGGCGCAGAGGAGGCCGAGGCGCCATCGCAGGGGAACGACAGCAGCGGCGGGGAACTTGGCATCATCAACAGGTTCAGGAGGCGTCGCCGGGGCTTGTGCTGTCGAGACCCGAAGGAGGAGGCGAGGCATTGACGTATCCGGGCGGTGAAGGCCGTTCCCGCCGGCGGACTTGACGGATCGAGGTCGGGGAAAGCCCTGGCGACCATGGTGGGACTTGGTGGTGGACTCTTGCGACTCCGGCAGCTCCAGGTGATGGACGGCGAGGAGGAAGAAGGGTGCGCTGGTAGAAGACAACATGAGGAGGTCCGGCGGCCATAGTTTCATCGCGGCAGCAGGGCATCAGGGAGCGGCTACAGCAGTATGGATCCGGCGGTGGGGAGGTCGAGGCGGAGAGCAGAGGCCACGTGACGAGCGGCACGGGAACGAAGACTGGGCGCGGTTCCAGAGACAAGGGCAGCTGCTCCGGTTGCCGGTGTGGTCCTGTGTGTGTGAGAGAGAAGTGAGGCGCCAGAGATATTACAGAGAGAGGGAGAGAGAGAGCAGCGGGGAAGAAGAGAGGCGACGAGGAGCTGCATAAGGCCGGCCTTGGAGCACTGGCCCGGGGCGACGAGATGAGGCCGGGCGCTCCTGCTCGGCCACGGGCGTGGAGAGAGACGAGGGGAGGCGCTGCCTCATGCGGTTGCTGGTGAGGAAAATCAAGGGAGAGGGTGGCGGTGGTTGGTTGGGTGGGAATGGGCCTTGAGCGGATCCCGAGAGGATTTGGTGTTGTGGCGGCGCAGAATAGGAAGGATGGGACAGCTCCCCTAAATTTTAGGGTTGCTCTCTTTATATATGTTGTTGGGATTAGGTTAGGGAGGTAATCGGTCCGTCCGACCGTAATCAGAGGGTCGAGAATAAATTGGTTAGGGAGTCCAATTAACAAAACGGAGATGGTTTAGGGATGTTTGGGGATGAACTGGAGCCAACGGTGACGACTGCCCGGGTCGGGTTCGGGGAAGTCTCGGACATGCACGCGAGGGGGTTTGTGCACTGAGCAAAGAGGGGTTTTCGGACCGTGCGATCGCGTCGGACGGCCCCGGATGCGAAGAGGGGTAGGCATAGGCCTAGGTGGACTGTGGAGAGCGGGTTGGTCTGAGAGAAGAGGGAAGAGTGATACGTCTCCAACGTATCTATAATTTTTGACTGCTCCATGCTATGTTATCTACTGTTTTGGGCAATATTGGGCTTTATTATCCACTTTTATATTATTTTTGGGACTAACCTATTAACCAGAGGCCCAACCCAGAATTGCTGTTTTTTTGCCTATTTCAGTGCTTCGAAGAAAAGGAATATCAAACGGAGTCGAAACGGAACGAAATCAAGTGGAGAAGTTATTTTTGGAAGGAAAGCTACCGGATGGACTTGGACCCCACATCAGGAGCCAGGGGAGGTGCTCACGACGGTGGGGGCACCCCCCCTTAGGGCGCGCCCCCTGCCTCGTGGGGCCCCCGAAGCTCCACCGACGTACTTCCTGCACCCATATATACTCACGTACCATAAAACTTCCAGAACAGACAATAGATCGGGAGTTCCGCTGCTAGAAGCCTCCGTAGCCACCGAAAGCCAATCTTGACCCGTTCCGGCACCCTGCCGGAGGGGGCAATCCCTCTCCGGTGGCCATCTTCATCATCCCGGTGCTCTCCATGACGAGGAGGGAGTAGTTCTCCCTCGGGGCTGAGGGTATGTACCAGTAGCTATGTGTTTGATCTCTCTCTCTCTCTCTCTCTCTCTCTCTCTCTCTCTCTCTCTTTCTCTCTCTCTCGTGTTCTTGATTTGGCACGATCTTGATGTATCGCGAGCTTTGCTATTATAGTTGGATCTTATGTTTCTCCTCCCCCTCTACTCTCTTGTAATGAATTGAGTTTCCCCTTTGAGGTTATCTTATCGGATTGAGTCTTTAAAGATTTGAGAACACTTGATGTATGTCTTGCCGTGCGTATCTGTGGTGACAATGGGATATCATGTGATTCACTTGATGTATGTTTTGGTGATCAACTTGCGGGTTCCACCCATGAACCTATGCATAGGGGTTGGCACACGTTTTTGTCGTGATTCTCCGGTAGAAACTTTGGGGCACTCTTTGAGGTTCTATGTGTTGGTTGAATAGATGAATCTGAGATTGTGTGACGCATATTGCATAATCATACCCACAGATACTTGAGGTGACATTTGAGTATCTAGGTGACATTAGGGTTTTGGTTGATTTGTGTCTTAAGGTGTTATTCTAGTACGAACTCTAGGGCTGTTTGTGACACTTATAGGAATAGCCCAACGGATTGATTGGAAAGAATAACTTTGAGGTGGTTTCGTACCCTACCATAATCTCTTCGTTCGTTCTCTGCTATTAGTGACTTTGGAGTGACTCTTTGTTGCATGTTGAGGGATAGTTATGTGATCCAATTATGTTATTATTGTCGAGGGAACTTTCACTAGCGAAAGTATGAACCCTAGGCCTTGTTTCAACGCATTGCAATACCATTTACGCTCACTTTTATCATTAGTTACCTTGCTGTTTTTATAATTTCAGATTACAAAAACCTTTATCTACCATCCATATACCACTTGTATCACCATCTCTTCGCCGAACTAGTGCACCTATACAATTTACCATTGTATTGGGTGTGTTGGGGACACAAGAGACTCTTTGTTATTTGGTTGCAGGGTTGCTTGAGAGAGACCATCTTCATCCTACGCCTCCTACAGATTGATAAACCTTAGGTCATCCACTTGAGGGAAATTTGCTACTGTCCTACAAACCTCTGCACTTGGAGGCCCAACAACGTCTACAAGAAGAAGGTTGTGTAGTAGACATCAAGCTCTTTTCTGGCGCTGTTGCCGGGGAGGTTAGCGCTTGAAGGTATATCTTTAGATCTTGCAATCGAGTCTTTTAGTTTCTTGTTTTATCACTAGTTTAGTTTATAAAAAGAAAACTATAAAAAATGGAATTGAGTTTGTCTCATACGCTTCACCTTTTTAATATCTTTCGTGAGTATGATGGAAAGGATAATTGTGCTCATGTGCTAGAAGAAGAAATCTATAAAATGTTTGGCACTAAATATTTGTATGATGAGCATGATTGCAATGTTGTTAGTATGAATTTCTTGAATATCCATGATGCTATTGATATGCAAACCACAAGCTTGGGGAAGCTATGTTTGATGAAGATGATATTTTTTGTCCCCCAAGTTTTGATGAGCAAATTTATTATGATGAAAGCATGCCTCCTATTTATGATGATTATATTGATGAAAGTGGATTTGGAGAGGTCATGACTTTATTTTGTGATGAATCCACTATTCTGGAAGAGGTTCCAATTGATTATGAGAAAAAAGTTGCTATCTATGATGCTTATTGTGATGACTTGTGTGCTATAAAGAATAATGATATCCATGAAACTTGTCATCATGATTTTAGTTTTGAATTCGATTATGCCTCACATGATAATTATTTTGTTGAGTTTGCTCCCACTATTATTCATGAGAAGAATTTTGCTTGTGTGGAGAGTAATAGAATTTCTATGCTTATAGATCATGAAAAGAATGCTTTAGGTGCTGGTTATATTGTTGAATTCATTCATGATGCTACTGAAAATTATTATGAGGGAGGAATATATGCTTGTAGGAATTGCAATAGTATCAAGTTTCCTCTCTATGTGCTTAAAATCTTGAAGTTATGCTTGTTTTACCTTCCTATGCAAGTTGGTTCTTGTTCCCATAAGTTGTTTGCTCACAAAATCCCTATGCATAGGAAGTATGTTAGACTTAAATGTGATAGTCATATTCTTCATGATGCTCTCTTTATGTTTCAATTCTTATCTCTTATGTGAGCATCATTGAAATCATCATGCCTAGCTAGGGGCGTTAAACGATAGCGCTTGTTGGGAGGCAACCCAATTTTATTTTAGTTACTTGATTTTTGTTCCTGTTTAGTAATAAATAATTCATCTAGCCTCTGTTTAGATGTGGTTTTATTCTTTTAATTAGTGTTTGTGCCAAGTAGAACCTTTGGGAAGACTTGGGGAAAGTCTTTGCGATCATGCTGTAAAAAACAGAAACTTTAGCGCTCACGAGAATTGCTGCCATTTTTATTGGAGAGTGCTATTTAGTTAATTCTTTTTGAAAATTATTAATAGAAAAATTACTCAGGTCCAGCAATTTATTTGAGAATTTTATGAGTTCCAGAAGTATACGTTTGATCCATATTACTACAGACTGTTCTGTTTTTGACAGATTCTGTTTTTCATGTGTTGTTTACTTATTTTGATGAATCTATGGCTAGTAAAATAGTTTATAAACCATATAGAAATTGAAATACAGTAGGTTTAAAACCAATGTAAATAAAGAATGAGTTCATTACAGTACCTTGAAGTGGTGATTTATTTTCTGATACTAACGGAGCTTACGAGTTTTCTGTTAAGTTTTGTGTTGTGAAGTTTTCAAGTTTTGGGTAAGGATTCGATGGACTATGGAATAAAGAGTGGCAAGAGCCTAAGCTTGGGGATGCCCAAGTCACACCAAGGTAATATTCAAGGATAGCCAAGAGCCTAAGCTTGGGGATGCCCCGGATGGCATCCCCTCTTTCGTCTTCATTCATCGGTAACTTTACTTGGAGCTATATTTTTATTCGCCACATGATATGTGTTTTGCTTGGAGAGTCAATTTATTTTGTTAGGATTTTCTTGCTTTTATTTATAACAATGTTTTGTATCTTTTATTTCAATAAAAGTGGCATTGATAGCCTTTACTATGCCTATTTTAGAAGTCCACATGTTGCTGTTTGAAAACAGAAAGTTTACCGCTGTTGCAATAATTCCCTAGAAAATTAAGAATGTGATAAAATGTTGAAACCTTTTGCATATTAAGATCTGATAAATTTACCACAGTGGGAATTTTCTTTCATAATTTTTTGATCTAGGGAAGTATGGATGTTGCTGCATTCTTTATAGACTATCCTGTTTAGGCAGATTGCTGTTATGTTTGCATTGTTTGCATATGTTTGCCTCTTTAATGATTCTATTTGAGGATAGGACTATTAAATATGCAGAGGAATTTAGTATGCAATGTTGAATAATAATTTTAGTGATTTGCTACAGTAGAGCATGATAAGGTTTTGGCAATGGTTTATACTAACTTATCTCACAAGTCCTTGTTGAGTTTTGTGTGGATGAAGCTTTTGATATTTAGGGAGACCGTGATATGAGAGGAATTAAGGAGACACAAAAGCTCAAGCTTGGGGATGCCCAAGGCATATCAATATAATATTTAAAGAAGTCTCAAGCTTCTAAGCTTGGGGATGCCCCGGTTGGCATCCCACCTTTCTTCTTCAACAACTATCGGCTAGTATCGGTTGATCCTAAGTTTTTGCTTCTTCACATGATGTTTGCCATTCTTAGAATGTCATTTTATTTTGCTTTGCTTGCTGTTTGAATAAGATACCAAGATCTGAAATTATTAAATGTTAGAGAGTCTTCACATAGTTGCATAATTATTCGACTACTCATTGATCTTCACTTATATCTTTCGGAGTAGTTTGTCATTCGCTCTAGTGCTTCACTTATACCTTTTAGAGCATGGTGGTAGTTTTATTTTGAAGAAATAGATGAACTCTCATGCTTCACTTATATTATTTTGAGAGTCTTAAATAGCATGGTAATTTGTTTAAAATCCTAATATGCTAGGTATAGAAGATTAATAATAAAACTTTCTTATGAGTGTATTGAATACTAAGAGAAGTTTGATGCTTGATGATTGTTTTGAGATATGGAGGTAATAATATCAAAGTCGTGCTAGTTGAGTAGTTGTGAATTTGAGAAATGCTTGTGTTGAAGTTTGCAAGTCCTGTAGCATGCACGTATGGTAAACGTTGTGTAACAAATTTGAAACATGAGGTGTTATTTGATTGTCCTCCTTATGAGTGGCGGTCGGGGACGAGCGATGGTCTTTTCGTACCAATCTATCCCCCTAGGAGCATGCGCATGGTGCCGAGGTTTTTGATGACTTGTAGATTTTTGCAATAAGTATGTGAGTTCTTTATGACTAATGTTGAGTCCATGGATTATACGCGCTCTCACCCTTCCATCCTTACTGGCCTCTTTGGTACCGTGCATTGCCCTTTCTCACATTGAGAGTTGGTGCAAACTTCGCCGGTGCATCCAAACCCCGTGATATGATACGCTCTGTCACACATAAATCTCCTTATATCTTCCTCAAAACAGCCACCATACCTACCTATTATGGCATTTCCATAGCCATTCCGAGATATATTGCCATGCAACTTTCCACCATTCCGTTTATTATGACATGCATCATCATTGTCATATTGCTTTGCATGATCATGTAGTTGACATCGTATTTCTGGCAAAGCCACCGTTCATAATTTTTCATACATGTCACTCTTGATTCATTGCATATCCCGGTACACCGCCGGAGGCATTCATATAGAGTCATACTTTGTTCTAGTATCGAGTTGTAATCATTGAGTTGTAAATAAATAGAAGTGTGACGATCATCATTTTCTAGAGCATTGTTCCAAGTGAGGAATAAAAAAAGAGAAAGGCCATAAAAAATAGAAGGCCCCAAAAAAAGAGAAATGCCATAAAAAAGAGAGGGCCCCAAAAAAAGAGAAAGGCCATAAAAAAGAAAAAGCCCAAATAAAAAATGAAAGAAAAAGAGAGAAGGGACAATGCTACTATCCTTTGCCACACTTGTGCTTCAAAGTAGCACCATAATCCTCATGATAGAGAGTCTCTTGTTTTGTCACTTTCATATACTAGTGGGAATTTTTCATTATAGAACTTGGCTTGTATATTCCAACAATGGGCCTCCTCAAGTGCCCTAGGTCTTCGTGAGCAAGCAAGTTGGATGCACACCCACTAGTTTCTTTTGTTGAGCTTTCATACATTTATAGCTCTAGTGCATCCGTTGCATGGCAATCCCTACTCCTTGCATTAACATCAATCGGTGGGCATCTCCATAGCCCATTGATTAGCCTCGTTGATGTGAGACTTCCTCCTTTTTATCTTCTCCACATAACCCCCCTCATTATATTCTATTCCACCCATAGTGCTATATCCATGGCTCGCACTCATGTATTGCGTGAAGGTTTATGAGTTTGAGATTACTAAAGTATGAAACAATTGCTTGGCTTTTCATCGGGGTTGTGCATGATGAGAGAATTCTTGTGTGAAGAAAATGAAACATGACTAAACTGTATGATTTTGTAGGGATGAACTTTCTTTGGCCATGTTATTTTGAGAAGATATATTTGCTTAGTTAGTATGCTTGAGTATTATCATTTTTATGTCAATATGAACTTTTGTCTTGAATCTTTCGGATCTGAATATTCATACCACAATTAAGAAGAATTACCTTGAAATTATGCCAAGTAGCACTCCGCATCAAAAATTCTGTTTTTATCATTTACCTACTCGAGGACGAGCAAGAATTAAGCTTGGGTATGCTTGATATGTCTCCGTCGTATCTATAATATTTGATTGCTCCATGCTATGTTATCTACTGTTTTGGGAAATATTGGGATTTATTATCCACTTTTATATTATTTTTGGGACTAACCTATTAACCGAAGGCCCAGCCCAGAATTGCTGTTTTTTTGCCTATTTCAGTGTTTCGAAGAAAAGGAATATCAAATAGAGTCGAAATGGAACGAAATCAACTGGAGAAGTTATTTTTGGAAGGAAAGCTACCGGATGGACATGGACCCCACGACAGGAGCCAAGGGAGGTGCTCACGAGGGTGGGGGGCGTGCCCCCTGCCTCGTGGGGCCCCCGAAGCTCCACTGACGTACTTCCTGCACCCATATATACTCACGTACCCTAAAACTTCCAGAACAGACAATAGATCAGGAGTTCCACCGCCAGAAGCCTCCGTAGCCACCGAAAGCCAATCTAGACCCGTTCCGGCACCCTGCCGGAGGGGGCAATCCCTCTCCGGTGGCCATCTTCATCATCCCGGTGCTCTTCATGACGAGGAGGGAGTAGTTCTCCCTCAGGGCTGAGGGTATGTACCAGTAGCTATGTGTTTGATCTCTCTCTCTCTCTCTCTCTCTCGTGTTATTGATTTGGCACGATCTTGATGTACCGTGAGCTTTGCTATTATAGTTGGATTTTATGTTTCTCCTCCCCCTCTACTCTCTTGTAATGAATTGAGTGTCCCCTTTGAGGTTATCTTATCGAATTGAGTCTTTAAAGATTTGAGAACACTTGATGTATGTCTTGCCGTGCGTATCTGTGGTGACAATGGGATATCACGTGATTCACTTGATGTATGTTTTGGTGATCAACTTGCGGGTTCCACCCATGAACCTATGCATAGGGGTTGGCACACGTTTTTGTCGTGATTCTCCGGTAGAAACTTTGGGGCACTCTTTGAGGTTCTATGTGTTGGTTGAATAGATGAATTTGAGATTGTGTGACGCATATCGCATAATCATACCCACGGATACTTGAGGTAACATTGGAGTATCTAGGTGACATTATGGTTTTGGTTGATTTGTGTCTTAAGGTGTTATTCTAGTACGAACTCTAGGGCTGTTTGTGACACTTATAGGAATAGCCCAACGGATTGATTGGAAAGAATAACTTTGAGGTGGTTTCGTACCCTACCATAATCTCTTTGTTCGTTCTCCGCTATTAGTGACTTTGGAGTGACTCTTTGTTGCATGTTGAGGGATAGTTATTTGATCCAATTATGTTATTATTGTCGAGGGAACTTTCACTAGCAAAAGTATGAACCCTAGGCCTTGTTTCAACCCATTGCAATACCGTTTACGCTCACTTTTATCATTAGTTACCTTGCTGTTTTTACAATTTCAGATTACAAAAACCTTTATCTACCATCCATGTACCACTTGTATCACCATCTCTTCGCCGAACTAGTGCACCTATACAATTTACCATTGTATTGGGTGTGTTGGGGACACAAGAGACTCTTTGTTATTTGGTTGCAGGGTTGCTTGAGAGAGACCATCTTCATCCTACGCCTCCTACGGATTGATAAACCTTAGGTCATCCACTTGAGGGAAATTTGCTACTGTCCTACAAACCTCTGCACTTGGAGGCCCAATAACATCTACAAGAAGAAGGTTGTGTAGTAGACATCAGAGAGATGCAGCCCAACACAGTTTCCGGAGACCGAAAACGTCCGACGAAAAGACCGGCTATACTGCCGCTATAGTTATCCATTGGGGCATCAAACAGACTCCAAATGCGATGAAACTTGACAGGCGGTCTATCTACTCTATAATAAGACCACACGCCAACTTTCATCCCATTCCGACAGCATTTTCGGGCCACCTATAAAATAATATTTCGGACGTGCGGCGGGCGTGTGCAAGTGTGTCTGGGCTCAGAACAGATAATAGACGGAACTGGTGGACCCGGACGGGTGCAAGTTTCAAAAACATGATGATGCAATGCACATGATGACATGATGAAATTCAACACGTAAGCCAAAGACATGACAACGTCAGCGAATAACTGGAAGACACCTGGCGCATCAGACTCAAGGCGTCACAACACTCCACCACTACGAGAGGATCTCGTCCCGAGATCTAGGATGGCACCGGAGGGAAACGGAAGAAGAAGAGAAGAGATAAAACTAAGTTGATTCTTTGACAAACGAGTGAAACCAAAGAACCTTGAGAGGTTAAACCTTTTCGAGAAAAGAATATAACAAAGATGATCGACGTAGAAAACACTCCGTTAGAAAGAGGAGCAAGGAACATTACTAGAATCTTGTAGGTTGAAAAGACATAAGAAAAAGGGTTGCAATGGACAAGAAGTAGATGCAAGCACTCTGATAGAAACGAGATGTACGAGGAACGATAAGGATCAATTACGACAACACTCTGGTTGGAAAAGGAAGGTAAAGAATATATGCTTGGCAAAATGAAAGCGCTTGGATGAGAGTCCGGTTAGAAGAGGAGTGATAGCCACAACACTCCGGTTAAAACAAGATAGAGAAGGAAAAAGAATGATATAAGTTGGACAGCACTCCAACTATAAATGGAAGGAATAGAACATGATCTTGACAAGATGAGAGGATACTTGAAAAGAGAACACGACACTCCGGTTGAACGGGTAAGCACAAAAAGAACATGGTCCTCACAATCCGAGATGATGAGTGAAAAGAGCAACATCACAATGCCTCCAGAACGAAAGAATAGAAGTTGGATCGTTGGAAATGAAAGAATTGAGAAGAAAATGACAACTTCTGCCACAAATGAGCTTGGAAGGCACCCTTCCAAGAGGGTTATAACGGAGTTGTTGGAAAACAGACAACGAAACAAAAAATCTTGTAGTGGGCTTAAGGAAAAACTTCTCAAAATTATGAGGTGAAATTCTGCCACTAACGGAAACAATTGCTTGCTTGAGAGCAATGAAGAGAATGAAAACTTCTTTCATTGCGAGAATAGGAGGGAACTTGGATTATTTATAAGCACCACAATAGCAACATTCCTTAGGGAAGGCTTTAGGTGAAATATAACCCAAGATAACTCCAACGAAGAGATTGATTGGTTGAAAAGATCTCTTGAACGAAGAGAAAATGATGGATTTAGAATATGTCCTTCTTGAGATTTGAGAATCGTGAAACAACGAAGGGAAATGTCAAGAATGACATAACACCACCTCAAAAGATGAGATATGAAAGAATTGCACTTCGGAATGCAAGATGAATAATGCTTGAACTCCTCAAAACAAGACATGTGTTGAACACCATGTTTAATTTAGAGTATAGCTTGGCGGAACTTAACTTCGAGAGAAATCTTGAAGAACAATTGAAGAATGAAAAGAATCCTTAATGAACCACCATGTAGCCTCCATGAAGAACTCCGGATAGGAAATGATAACATAAAATAATTGAAGGTTTGAAGCGAACAAGATTGAAGTCTTGGAATGATTAGATGGATCTTCGCGATGATATAACCGAGAAAACTTGGAACTCCGGAAAAGAAAGATGAACAATTGAAACCGAGAATTTACTCATCGTGAACAAACTCCAGAAGAATGAATCCATCATTTGGATGAAGCGAGAATAAGAATTATGTTATGCGTATCCTTCACCAATTTAAATTGATGACAAGCAACGGATTTGGCATACTACTTATTCTCGTAGAAAGGATTAAGATAGATATAGCGCAAACTTGAGAAGGACTACAACGAACCACCGGTAGGATTGAAAATGAACAAAAATACTTGAGTGAATCAAGATGCAAGAGAACGAAGAGATCACGAGCTGATTAGAGAATATTTGAATGATGCACCAGTAAGATTTGGAGAACGAGAGCTAAAAGCTGGAATGAGTAATTCTGAGATGATGGGCTCCGGATGATCGAGAAAGGACAACTCCTGAAATGCGTTGTATGGGTGAAAAGAATTCTCACGATCGAAACACTGATGAGAGGATGGCAACAAGCTTGAACCATGAATCTTGAAGAGAAGGAAGCAAGATTTAAGAGAAACTCTTCTTCGGTCTTCAAAAATTCGAGAATGACGACGAGAAACACCTCCATGAATTGCTGAGGCCCTCCGGAATGACAATTAGAAAGGTTGAACCAACGATGAAAAGAATTTGAAAGATCTTGGAGAAAGCATTTGACTGATGATAACCCATTCTTACGTCAAACTTGGAAAATAATTTGAGAGTAACTCCGGGAAAATTAGAGGAGTCGGGTAAGATCCTGGAAAAGACCTGTGGGTTAGGGCCCACTCAAGAGAAACATTGTTTAAAAGATTACTGAGGAAGAAATAATGCACTGGTTGATTTAAATGGCTTGAGCAAGATATCCACCTCGAAATAACTTGAACGGATTGAGAATGGAAAACGTGAATCTTCTGGGATATCTTCAGCACTCTGGAACAACTGAATAGCGAGAGGTGAATCAATAAGAGAGTCTTCGATAAGAACTTCCAACATGGAAAGCATGTGAACTAATGGAAATGATATGATCAACACCAAAAGCTTGATTTGAATCCACCGAAGAAGATAAAATAACGAAGAATAATAAACTCTAAGCTTCCTTAGTATCTTTCTGAGAATCACCGGATAAGAACATTGATGGAAAAGAATGAAGAGACTTCCCATCAATAAAAGGATACTTGATTAAGACATCTGATTCCTTGAAGGAAAAGGGTGGGAGGGTGAGAAAACAAAGGAAACTTGGGGACGGATGAAACAAACAACATTGAGAAGACTTGAGTTGATCTTGCGGATGTTGAAAAAGATCGGATCCACTTGAAGAGTGACACACCGGTTCAGAAGAAATTGGGATGGCAAACTCGAAGATCAAGAAGGATTAGTATTCACATAGATATATGACAATACCACTTAGGAAAGGTATGGAATCAACACTTGACATTGAAGCAACTTGAATACCACAATCAAAACAAAAACAAAGGATTGGCTTGCAGAATAAGCCGGAAACAAACATATGATAGACCCCATATCGTATCATGTGTCTGTTGGAAAGATATTCTAGGAGCTACTTGAATTCCCATTTATAAACCCCCGAAACTTTCTGGTTATGCAATCAGGTGTTGGGGTCAAGGGAAGCATAATATCTCACTCAAACTAACAATCCCTACATCCAGCTGTATCCATCGTTCAACACATAACCAAGAAACCTTCGGAAATCATGTACCTCAACCTTCGAAAAGCATCCGTTATACGAGTTATGGCAATACTCCCGAACTCCCGCCCCAGTACTGGGTGGCGTCGAGGTTATCTCACCAACAACTGCATAAAAGAGATTTTCGATGTCGGTGAACTCATGTATTCCAGAATTGCAACTATAAAATTGTGATGACAACACCTCGAATCTCAACTCCCCGGGACAGTGCTCTCGTCACAAAACCATCGAAGCGATTCCAAGATACTCGCGTGATCCTAAAAAATTCATGAAATTTGAGGAGAGAAGAGTCAAAACTCTACATCAGGAGGCCTCACCAGAGCAACGAAGGGACCGAGGAGTAAAAAGAATCCTACTCTCCGATATATATAATCCTAAGACTCAAAACATTTTGTTCTAGACTCAACAACGTCAGCGATTCGATCAAGCAGGGGGCTCCTAAGTCGGGGATGGCTTTGATACCAACTTGTAACACCCACAATGCGGCTATATCAACCACGTGTCAGGGCACGACTTAGAGGCATAGCCGCATGGTAGGCTTGTCGCAAGAGGGGTAATCTTCACACATCCCATGTACTGAATAAGAAAGGGATAAAGAGTTGGCTTACAATCACCACTTCACACAAATACAAGTTAACATACATCATCCAGAATACAAACAAGGTCCGACTAAGGAACCAAAATAAAAGAAGAAAACCCCAAATGCTAGATCCCCGATCATCCCAACTAGGCTCCCCTACTGATCAAAAGGAAACAAACAACACAACGAACAAGATCTTCATCGAGCTCCCACTTGAGTTCGGTTGCGTCATCTGCACTAGTATCATCGGCACCTGCAACTGTTTGCAAGTATCTATCAGTCACGAGGACTCAGCAATCTCACACTTGCGAGATCAAGACTATTTAAGCTTATGGGTAGGAAAGGGTTAAAGAGGTGGAGCTGCAGCAAGCACTAAGCATATATGGTGGCTAACATATGCAAATAAGAGCGAGAACAGAAGCAACGCAACGGTCGAGAAGCTAGAAGTGACCAAGAAGTGATCCAGAAACTACTTACGTTCAAGCACAACACAAGAACCATGTTCACTTCCCAGACTCCACCGGAAAGAGACCATCACGGCTACACACGCGGTTGATGCATTTTAATTAAGTTAAGTGTCAAGTTCTCTACAACTAGACATTAACAAATTTCCATCTGCCACATAACCGTGGGCACGGCTTTCGAAAGTTCAAACCCTACAGGGGTGTCCCAACTAAGCCCATCACAAGCTCTCACGGTCAACGAAGGATATTCCTTCTCCCAAGAAGACCCGATCAGACTCAGAATCCCGGTTACAAGACATTTTGACAATGGTACAACAAGACCGTTAAAGCCACCCGATGTGCCGACAATCCCGATAGGAGTCGCACGTATCTCGTTCTCAGGGCAACACTGGATGAGACTAGCTATGAGTAAAACCAAACCCCGAGTTTCCCCGAGGTGGACCGGCAGGCAGCTCGGTTCAGACCAACACTTAGAGAAGCACTGGCCTGGGGGGTTAAAATAAAGATGACCCTCGGGAGGCGACTCCCAAGGGAAAAGTAGGTGGTGGTGAGGCAAATGGTAAAACCAAGGTTGGGCCTTGCTGGAGGAGTTTTATTCAAAGCGAACTGTCAAAGGGGTCCCCATAACACCCAACCGTGGAAGGAACGCAAAATCAAGGAACATAAAACCGGTATGACAGAAACTAGGGCGGCAAGAGTGGAACAAATCACCAGGCATAAGGCCGAGCCTTCCACCCTTTACCAAGTATATAGATGCATTAATTAAATAAGATATATTGTGATATCCCAACATAACCATGTTCCAACATGGAACAAACTTCATCTTCACCTGCAACTAGCAACACTATAAGAGGGACTGAGCAAAGCGGTAACATAGCCAAACAACGGTTTGCTAGGAAAAGTGGGTAAGAGGCTTGACATGGCAATATGGGAGGCATGATAAAGCAAGTGGTAGGTATCGTGGCATAGCAATAGAGCGAGCAACTAGCAAAGCAAAGATAGAAGTGATTTTGAGGGTATGGTCTTCTTGCCTGAGATCCCGCAAGGAAGAAGAGCGAGTCCATGAAGGAGACAAACGAACTTAGTCGAATGGATCCTCAAAAACGCAACGTTATCGGAACCACCCCGAAGAAGCACACTGGAAAGAAGCAAACAACATGGTAAACAACCATCACATAACCATGGCATGATGCACAACCAAGTATGATGCATGTCCGGTTTAATGAGGCATGGCATGGCAAAGTGCACAAACAATACTGCAAATTAAGTGGGGCTCAATATGCAACGAGTTGCATATTGAGGAAACACCACAACAATTATTTAGTTCTCTCCCGTTTATGTACTCAACAAAATTAAATGTTGGTTAGCATGGCAAGGGGTGAAGCAAAAGAAAACTACCTATCTAGGCAAGTGTAAAAGAGGCCGGAACAACAAACAACAAGTCCGGAAAAATCCTCATATGCAAATTATGGATTTGGTACTATTCTTCCCTAAACCATATTTTAGAGTTGTTAAACATGCAAGATGAGTGCACCATGTTAAACTAGGCATTTTTCCACCCCATTTACATATAAAGTTTATTTAAATCCGAGCTACGGTTAATTAGTTATGAATTAAATCATTTCAGCATGTTATTTAAGCAAATTAAAGCAAACATCAGTTTAAACATTTTTATCATGGATGAAAGTGTGATATTATGAAACTAGATGAAATTCTAGTCAAGTTACATATATGACATGTTTTATTTGGATGCATGGGTCAAAAGTTATTAGCAGTTTAGAATAGGGGGCAGTACTGTAATTATGCAATTTTCTGGATAAATGATAAAATTGCAGGCAGGAAAAAACGCATGGTGGGCTGAAACTGAGTTGAACTGGGCTGCGGGGAAGCGACTCGCATTGGGCCAAAACGGGCCGGATTCGGTGCTGGACCAGGGTGGCACTGCGGAGCTAGGCCGTTCGGGGCAGGCCCGTTGCTGGGCCACCTTGCGCTGGAGCTGGGCCTCGTAGGCAGATCGAAGCGGAGGCAGGGCGAGGTCAACGCGAGGCAGGGACGCGAGCTTCAGGTCAGGGCGCTCATCTCCCTTGAAAAGAAAACGCAGCAGCAGGACCGGCCAACAAGCACGACAATTCACAGGACTACGGCGACATGCCTTGGCAGAGATCCAAGAAGGGCAGCGGTGGGACTCCGGTGCGCTAGGGAGCTTGGCGGACGGGGTCGAGCCGGAGGAGCTCGGGGCCTCAAGTGTAGGCGCAGAGGAGGCTGTGGCGCCATCACAGGGGAACAACAGCAGCGACGGGGAACTTGGCATCATCAACAGGTCCAGGAGGCGTCGCCGGGGTGTTGGAAATATGCCCTAGAGGCAATAATAAAAGCATTATTATTATATTTCCTTGTTCATGATAATTGTCTTTATTCATGCTATAATTGTGTTATCCGGAAATCGTAATACATGTGTGAATAACAAACACCAACATGTCCCTAGTAAGCCTCTAGTTGACTAGCTCGTTGATCAACAGATAGTCATGGTTTCCTGACTATGGACATTGGATGTCATTGATAACGAGATCACATCATTAGGAGAATGATGTGATGGACAAGACCCAATCCTAAACATAGCACAAGATCGTATAGTTCGTTTGCTAGAGTTTTCCAATGTCAAGTATCTTTTCCTTAGACCATGAGATTGTGTAACTCCCGGATACTGTAGGAGTGCTTTGGGTGTACCAAACGTCACAACGTAACTGGGTGACCATAAAGGTATACTACGGGTATCTCCGAAAGTGTCTGTTGGGTTGACATGGATCAAGACTGGGATTTGTCACTCCGTATGACGGAGAGGTATCACTGGGCCCACTCGGTAATGCATCATCATTATGAGCTCAAAGTGACCAAGTGCCTGGTCACGGGATCATGCATTACGGTACGAGTAAAGTGACTTGCCGGTAACGAGATTGAACGAGGTATTGGGATACCGACGATCGAATCTCGGGCAAGTAACATACCGATTGACAAAGGGAATTGTATACGGGGTTGCTTGAATCCTTGACATCGTGGTTCATCCGATGAGATCATCGTGGAGCATGTGGGAGCCAACATGGGTATCCAGATCCTGCTGTTGGTTATTGACCGGAGAGTCGTCTCGGTCATGTCTGCATGTCTCCCGAACCCGTAGGGTCTACACACTTAAGGTTCGGTGACGCTAGGGTTGTGAAGATATGTATATGCAGTAATCCGAATGTTGTTCGGAGTCCCAGATGAGATCCCGGACGTCACGAGGAGTTCCGGAATGGTCCGTAGGTAAAGAATTATATATAGGAAGTGCTATTTCGGCCATCGGGACAAGTTTCGGGGTCACCGGTATTGTACCGGGACCACCGGAAGGGTCCCGGGGGTCCACCGGGTGGGGCCACCTGCCCCATGGGCCACATGGGCTGTAGGGGTGCGCCTTGGCCTATATGGGCCAAGGGCACCAGCCCCAAGAGGCCCATGCGCCTAGGGTTTGGGGGAAACCCTAAAGGGGGGCGCCCCCTTGCTTGGGGGGCAAGCCCCCCACCGCTTGGCCGCCGCCCCCCTAGGAAATTGGATCTCCTAGGGCTGGCGCCCCCCTAGGCACCCCTATATATAGTGGGGGAGATGGAGGACTTCATACCTCAGCCTTTGGCGCCTCCCTCTCCCCTGTTACATCTCTCTCTCTCATAGTATAGGCGAAGCCCTGCTACTGTGATGCCCTGCATCCACCACCACGCCGTCGTGCTGCTGGATCTTCATCAACCTCTCCTTTCCCCTTGCTGGATCAAGAAGGAGGAGACGTCACGCTGACCGTATGTGTGTTGAACGCGGAGGTGCCGTCCGCTCGGTGTTAGGATCTCCGGTGATTTGGATCACGTCGTGTACGACTACCTCATCCCCGTTCTTTGAACGCTTCCGCTCGCGATCTACAAAGGTATGTAGATGCATCTGATCACTCGTTGCTAGATGAACTCATAGATGGATCTTGGTGAAACCGTAGGAACATTTTTGTTTTCTGCAACGTTCCCCAACAGTGGTATCAGAGCTAGGTCTATGCGTAGTTCTTCTTGCACGAGTAGAACACAATTTGTTGTGGGCGTAGATGTTGTCAACTTTCTTGCCGTTACTAGTCTTATCTTGCTTCAATGGTATTGTGGGATGAAGCGGCCCGGACCAACCTTACACGTACGCTTACGTGAGATCGGTTCCACCGACTAACATGCACTAGATGCATAAGGTGGCTGGCGGGTGTCTGTCTCTCCTACTTTAGTTGGAGCGGATTCGATGAAAAGGGTCCTTATGAAGGGTAAATAGAAGTTGACAAATCACGTTGTGGCTTTCACGTAGGTAAGAAAACGTTCTTGCTAGAACCCTAATTCAGCCACGTAAAACTTGCAACAACAATTAGAGGACGTCTAACTTGTTTTTGCAGCAAGTGTTTTGTGATATGATATGGCCAAAGTTGTGATGAATGATGAATGATATATATGTGATGTATGAGATGTTCATGCTATTGTAATAGGAATCACGACTTGCATGTCGATGAGTATGACAACCGGCAGGAGCCATAGGAGTTGTCTTTATTTTTTGTATGGCCTGCGTGTCATTGAGTAATGCCATGTAAATTACTTTACTTTATTGCTAAACGTGTTAGCCATAGTAGTAGAAGTAATAGTTAGCGAGCAACTTCATGGAGACACGATGATGGAGATCATGGTATCATGCCGGTGACAAGATGATCATGGAGCCCCAAGATGGAGATCAAAGGAGCTATGTGATATTGGCCATATCATGTCACTTTTATTATTTGATTGCATGTGATGTTTATCATGTTTTGCATCTTGTTTACTTAGAACGACGGTAGTAAATAAGATGATCCCTCATAATAATTTCAAGAAAGTGTTCCCCCTAACTGTGCACCGTTGCGATAGTTCGTTGTTTCGAAGCACCACGTGATGATCGGGTGTTAGATTCTAACGTTCACATACAACGGGTGTAAGACAGATTTACACATGCAAACACTTAGGTTGACTTGACGAGCCTAGCATGTGTACAGACATGGCCTCGGAACACAGAAGACCGAAAGGTCGAGCATGAGTCGTATAGAAGATATGATCAACACGAAGATGTTCACCGACGTTGATTAGTCCGTCTCACGTGATGATCGGACACGGCCTAGTTGACTCGTATCATGTTATACTTAGATGACTAGAAGAGGGATGTCTATATGAGTGGGAGTTCATTGAATAATTTGATTAGATGAACTTAATTATCATGAGCTTAGTCTAAAATCTTTACAATATGTCTTGTAGATCAAATGGCCAACGTTGTCCTCAACTTCAACGCGTTCCTAGAGAAAACCAAGCTGAAAGACGATGGCAGCAACTACACGGACTGGGTCCGGAACCTGAGGATCATCCTCATAGCTGCCAAGAAAGAATATGTCCTACTAGCACCGCTAGGTGATCCACCCGTCCCACAGAACCAAGACATTATGAACGCTTGGCAGACACGTGCTGATGACTACTCCCTCGTTCAGTGCGACATGCTTTACAGCTTAGAGCCGGGGCTCCAAAAGCATTTTGAGAGACATGGAGCATATGAGATGTTCGAAGAGCTGAAAATGGTTTTCCAAGCTCATGCCCGGGTCGAGAGATATGAAGTCTCCGACAAATTCTTCAGCTGTAAGATGGAGGAAAATAGTTCTGTCAGTGAGCACATACTCACTATGTCTGGGTTACATAACCGCTTGACTCAGCTGGGAGTTAATCTCCCGGATGACGCGGTCATTGACAAAATCCTCCAGTCGCTTCCACCAAGCTACAAGAGCTTTGTGATGAACTTCAATATGCAGGGGATGGAAAAGACCATTCCTGAGGTATTTTCAATGCTGAAATCAGCAGAGGTAGAAGTCAAGAAGGAACATCAAGTGTTGATGGTGAATAAAACCACTAAGTTCAAAAAGGGTAAGGGTAAAAAGAACTTCAAGAAGGACGGCAAGGAAGTTGCCGCGCCCGGCAAGCAAACTGTCGGGAAGAAGACAAAGAATGGAACCAAGCCCGAGACTAAGTGCTTTTATTGCAAGGGAAGTGGTCACTGGAAGCGGAACTGCCCCAAGTACTTAGCGGATAAGAAGGCCGGCAAAACGAAAGGTATATGTGATATACATGTAACTGATGTGTACCTTACCAGTACTCGTAGTAGCTCTTGGGTATTTGATACCGGTGCAGTTGCTCACATTTGTAACTCAAAGCAGGAGCTGCGGAATAAGCGGAGACTGGCAAAGGACGAGGTGACGATGCGCGTCGGGAATGGTTCCAAGGTCAATATGATCGCCGTCGGCACGCTACCTCTACATTTTCCTTCGGGATTAGTTTTAAACCTTAATAATTGTTATTTAGTGCCAGCTTTGAGCATGAACATTGTATCAGGATCTCGTTTAATTCGAGATGGCTACTCATTTAAATCCGAGAATAATGGTTGTTCTATTTATATGAGAGATATGTTTTATGGTCATGCTCCGATGGTGAATGGTTTATTCTTTATGAATCTCGAACGTAATGCTACACATGTTCATAATGTGAGTACCAAAAGATGTAAGGTTGATAATGATAGTCCCACATACTTGTGGCACTACCGCCTTGGTCACATAGGTGTCAAATGCATGAAGAAGCTCCATGCAGATGGACTTTTAGAGTCTCTTGATTATGAATCATTTTACACGTGCGAACCATGCCTCATGGGTAAAATGACCAAGACTCCATTCTCAGGAACAATGGAGCGAGGAACCAACTTATTGGAAATCATACATACTGATGTGTGCGGTCCAATGAGCGTTGAGGCTCGCGGTGGCTATCGTTATGTTCTCACCCTCACTGATGACTTGAGTAGATATGGGTATGTCTACTTAATGAAACACAAGTCTGAGACCTTTGAAAAGTTCAAGGAATTTCAGAGTGAGGTTGAGAATCAACGTGACAGAAAAATCAAGTTTCTACGATCAGATCGTGGAGGAGAATACTTGAGTCACGAATTTGGCACACACTTAAGGAAATGTGGAATAGTTTCACAACTCACGCCGCCTGGAACACCTCAGCGTAATGGTGTGTCCGAACGTCGTAATCGCACTCTATTAGATATGGTGCGATCTATGATGTCTCTTACCGATTTACCGCTATCTTTTTGGGGCTATGCTTTAGAGACTGCCGCATTCACTTTAAATAGGGCTCCGTCGAAATCCGTTGAGACGACACCGTTTGAATTATGGTTTGGGAAGAAACCTAAGCTGTCGTTTCTAAAAGTTTGGGGATGCGATGCTTATGTCAAGAAACTTCAACCTGAAAAGCTCGAACCCAAGTCGGAAAAATGCGTCTTCATAGGATACCCTAAAGAAACTATTGGGTATACCTTCTACCTCAGATCCGAAGGCAAGATCTTTGTTGCCAAGAATGGATCCTTTCTAGAGAAGGAGTTTCTCTCGAAAGAAGTAAGTGGGAGGAAAGTAGAACTTGATGAAGTATTACCTCTTGAACCGTAAAATGGCGCAACTCAAGAAAATGTTCCTGAGGTGCCTGCACCGACTAGAGAGGAAGTTAATGATGATGATCAAGATACTTCTGATCAAGCTCCTACTGAAATTCAAAGGTCCACAAGGACACGTTCCGCACCAGAGTGGTACGGCAACCCTGTCTTGGAAATCATGTTGTTAGACAACGGTGAACCTTCGAACTATGAAGAAGCGATGGCGGGCCCGGATTCCGACAA
Source organism: Triticum aestivum (assembly GCF_018294505.1). Lineage (NCBI taxonomy): Eukaryota > Viridiplantae > Streptophyta > Magnoliopsida > Poales > Poaceae > Triticum > Triticum aestivum. The sequence goes on from NC_057797.1 coordinate 45,109,439, forward strand.
ATGGCTGGAAGCCATGAAATCCGAGATAGGATCCATGTATGAAAATGAAGTATGGACTTTGACTGACTTGCCCGATGATCGGCGAGCCATAGAAAATAAATGGATCTTTAAGAAGAAGACAGACGCGGATGGTAATGTGACCATCCATAAAGCTCGGCTTGTCGCTAAGGGTTATCGACAAGTTCAAGGGGTTGACTACGATGAGACTTTCTCACCGGTAGCGAAGCTGAAGTCCGTCCGAATTATGTTAGCAATTGCCGCATACTATGATTATGAGATATGGCAAATGGACGTCAAAACGACATTCCTTAATGGTTTCCTTAAGGAAGAATTGTATATGATGCAACCGGAAGGTTTTGTCGATCCTAAGAATGCTGACAAGGTGTGCAAGCTCCAACGCTCGATTTATGGGCTGGTGCAAGCATCTCGGAGTTGGAACATTCGCTTTGATGAGATGATCAAAGCGTTTGGGTTTACGCAGACTTATGGAGAAGCCTGCGTTTACAAGAAAGTGAGTGGGAGCTCTGTAGCATTTCTCATATTATATGTAGATGACATACTTTTGATGGGAAATGATATAGAACTCTTGGACAGCATCAAGGCCTACTTGAATAAGATTTTTTTCAATGAAGGACCTTGGAGAAGCTGCTTATATATTATGCATCAAGATCTATAGAGATAGATCGAGACGCCTCATAGGTCTTTCACAAAGCACATACCTTGATAAGATATTGAAGAAGTTCAATATGGATCAGTCTAAGAAGGGGTTCTTACCTGTGTTACAAGGTGTGAAATTGAGCTCAGCTCAATGTCCGACCACGGCAGAAGATATAGAAGAGATGAGTGTCATCCCCTATGCCTCAGCCATAGGTTCTATTATGTATGCCATGCTGTGTACCAGACCTGATGTAAACCTTGCCGTAAGTTTGGTAGGAAGGTACCAAAGTAATCCCGGCAAGGAACACTGGATAGCGGTCAAGAATATCCTGAAGTACCTGAAAAGGACTAAGGAAATGTTTCTCGTTTATGGAGGTGACGAAGAGCTCGTTGTAAAGGGTTACATCGACGCTAGCTTCGACACAGATCTGGATGACTCTAAGTCACAAACCGGATACATGTATATTTTGAATGGTGGGGCAGTAAGCTGGTGCGGTTGCAAGCAGAGCGTCGTGGCAGGATCTACATGTGAAGCGGAGTACATGGCAGCCTCGTAGGCAGTGCATGAAGCAATTTGGGTGAAGGAGTTCATCACCGACCTAGGAGTCATACCCAATGCATCGGGGCCAATCAAACTCTTCTGTGACAACATTGGAGCTATTGCACTTGCCAAGGAGCCCAGGTTTCGCAAGAAGACAAGGCACATCAAGCGTCGCTTCAACTCCATTCGTGAAAATGTTCAAGATGGAGACATAGATATTTGTAAAGTACATACGGACCTAAATGTAGCAGATCCGTTGACTAAACCTCTCCCTAGAGCAAAACATGATCAACACCAGAATTCCATGGGTGTTCGATTCATCACAATGTAACTAGATTATTGACTCTAGTGCAAGTGGGAGACTGTTGGAAATATGCCCTAGAGGCAATAATAAAAGCATTATTATTATATTTCCTTGTTCATGATAATTGTCTTTATTCATGCTATAATTGTGTTATCCGGAAATCGTAATACATGTGTGAATAACAGACATCAACATGTCCCTAGTAAGCCTCTAGTTGACTAGCTCGTTGATCAATAGATAGTCATGGTTTCCTGACTATGGACATTGGATGTCATTGATAACGAGATCACATCATTAGGAGAATGATGTGATGGACAAGACCCAATCCTAAACATAGCACGAGATCGTATAGTTCATTTGCTAGAGTTTTCCAATGTCAAGTATCTTTTCCTTAGACCATGAGATCGTGTAACTCCCGGATACCGTAGGAGTGCTTTGGGTGTACCAAACGTCACAACGTAACTGGGTGACCATAAAGGTATACTATGGGTATCTCCGAAAGTGTCTGTTGGGTTGACACGGATCAAGACTGGGATTTGTCACTCCGTATGACGGAGAGGTATCACTGGGCCCACTCGGTAATGTATCATCATTATGAGCTCAAAGTGACCAAGTGTCTGGTCACGGGATCATGCATTACGGTACGAGTAAAGTGACTTGCCGGTAACGAGATTGAACAAGGTATTGGGATACCGACGATCGAATCTCGGGCAAGTAACATACCGATTGACAAAGGGAATTGTATACGGGGTTGCTTGAATCCTTGACATCTTGGTTCATCCGATGAGATCATCGTGGAGCATGTGGGAGCCAACATGGGTATCCAGATCCCGTTGTTGGTTATTGACCGGAGAGTCGTCTCGGTCATGTCTGCATGTCTCCCGAACCCGTAGGGTCTACACACTTAAGGTTCGGTGACTCTAGGGTTGTGAAGATATGTATATGCAGTAACCCGAATGTTGTTCGGAGTCCCGGATGAGATCCCGGACGTCACGAGGAGTTCCGGAATGGTCCGAAGGTAAAGAATTATATATAGGAAGTGCTATTTCGGCCATCGGGACAAGTTTCGGGGTCACCGGTATTGTACCGGGACCACCAGAAGGGTCCCGGGGTCCACCGGGTGGGGCCACCTTCCCCGGGGGCCACATGGGCTGTAGGGGTGCGCCTTGGCCTATATGGGGCAAGGGCACCAGCCCCAAGAGGCCCATGCGCCTAGGGTTTGGGGGAAACCCTAAAGGGGGGCGCCCCCTTGCTTGGGGGGCAAGCCCCCCACCCCTTGGCCGCCGCCCCCCTAGGAGATTGGATCTCCTAGGGCTGGCACCCCCCTAGGCACCCCTATATATAGTGGGGGAGATGGAGGACTTCATACCTCAGCCTTTGGCGCCTCCCTCTCCCCTTTTACATCTCTCTCTCTCGTAGTATAGGCGAAGCCCTGCTACTGTGACACCCTGCATCCACCACCACGCCGTCGTGCTACTGGATCTTCATCAACCTCTCCTTTCCCCTTGCTGGATCAAGAAGGAGGAGACATCACGCTGACCGTACGTGTGTTGAACGCGGAGGTGCCGTCCGTTCGGTGCTAGGATCTCCGGTGATTTGGATCACGTCGTGTACGACTACCTCATCCCCGTTCTTTGAACGCTTCCGCTCGCGATCTACAAAGGTATGTAGATGCATCTGATCACTCGTTGCTAGATGAACTCATAGATGGATCTTGGTGAAACCGTAGGAAATTTTTTGTTTTCTGCAACGTTCCCCAACACGGGGCCTGTGCCGTCGAGACCCGAAGGAGGACATGAGGAATTGACGGATCCGGGCGGTGAAGGCCATTCCCGCCGGCGGAGTTGATGGATCGAGGTCGGGGAAAGCCCTGGCGACCATGGTGAGACTTGGGGGGGGACTCTTACGACTTCGGCAACTCCAGGTGATGGACGAGGAGGAGGAAGGGTGCGCTGGTAGAAGACAACAGGAGGATGTCCAGCGGCCATCGTTTCATCGCGGCAGTAGGGCATCGGGGAGCGGCTGCAGCAGTATGGATCTGGCGATGGGGAGGTCCAGGCGGAGAGCAGAGGCCATGCGACGAGCGGCACGGGAATGAAGACTGGGCGCGGGTCCAGAGACAAGGGCGGCTGCTCCGGTTGCCGGCGTGGTCCTGTGTGAGAGAGAGAAGTGAGGCGCCAGAGATATTACAAAGAGAGAGAGGGAGAGAGACCAGCGGGGAAGAAGAGAGGCGACGAGGAGCTGTATAAGGCCGGCCTTGGAGCACTGGCCCGGGGCGACAAGATGAGGCCGAGCGCTCCTGCTCGGCCACGGGCGTGGAGAGAGATGAGGGGAGGCGCTGCCTCATGCGGTTGCTGGTGAGGAAAATCAAGGGAGAGGGTGGCGGCGGTTGGTTGGGCAGGAATGGGCCTTGAGGGGATCCCGAGAGGATTTGGTGAAGTGGCGGCACAAAATAGGAAGGACGGGACAGCTCCTCTAAATTTTAGGGTTGCTCTCTTTATATATGTTGTTGGGATTAGGTTAGGGGGTAATCGGTCCGTCCGACCGTAATCGGAGGGTCGAGAATAAATTGGTTAGGGAGTCCAATTAAAAAAACGGAGATGGTTTAGGGATGTTTGGGGATGAACTGGATCCAACGGCGACGACTGCCCGGGTCGGGTTCGGGGAAGTTTCGGACATGCACGCGAGGGGGTTTGTGCACTGAGCAAAGAGGGGTTTTCGGACCGTGCGATCGCATCGGACGGCCCCGGACGCGAAGAGGGGTAGGCATGGGCCTAGGTGGACTGTAAAGAGTGGTTTGGTCTAAGAGAAGAGGGGAGAGATGCAGCCCGACATAGTTTCCGGAGACCGAAAATGTCCGACGAAAAGACCGGCTATACTGCCGCTATAGTTATCCGGTGGGGCATCAAATAGACTCCAAATGTGATGAAACTTGACAGGCGGTCTATCTACACTATAATAAGACCACACACCAACTTTCATCCCATTCCGAGAGAATTTTCCGGCCACCTATAAAATAAAATTTCGGACTTGCCGCGGGCGCGTGCAAGTGTGTCTGGGCTCAGAACAGACAACAGACGGAACTGGGGGACCCGGACAGGTGCAAGTTTCAAAAACATGATGATGCAATGCACATGATGACATGATGAAATGCAACACGCAAGCAAAAGACATGGCAACATCGGCGAATAACTGGAAGACAGCTGGCGCATCGGACTCGGGGCGTCACAGAATGTGTATTAACTTTATGATCCAACCGTACCTGTACCAAGAGCCGCGCTTGGAACAGCCACAGTTGTCGATAAAGCTCCCATGAAACTTTAGTACCACCTTGCCCAAAGACAAGCAACCGAACATGTTTAAATAGTGGGATAGTCTAGATGCAGTAAACTCCAGTCTTCATTACACTCTTGTTAAGGAGATGGACCATCACTTTGAATGTTCGCCTGTTTCGGGCAGAGAAGATTGCTACGTCTTGAGCTTGCGTTGGTTTTCCCCGAAGAGGAAGGGATGATGCAGCAAAGTAGCGTAAGTATTTCCCTCAGTTTTTGAGAACCAATGTATCAATCCAGTAGGAGGCCACGCTCAAATCCCTCGTACCTGCACAAACGATAGCTACTCGCAACCAACACGATTAGGGGTTGTCAATCCCTTCAAGGTCACTTACGAGAGTGAGATCTGATAGATATAATACTTTTGGTATTTTTGGTATAAATATGCAAAGTAAAAAGTAAAGGCAAAGTAAAAAAGCAAAGCAAGATTAAAGTGATGGAGATTGATATGATGAGAATAGACCCGGGGGCCATAGATTTCACTAGTGGCTTCTCTCAAGAGCATAAGTATTCTACAGTGGGTGAACAAATTACTGTTGAGCAATTGACAGAATTGAGCATAGTTATGAGAATATCTAGGCATGATCATGTATATAGGCATCACGTCCGTGACAAGTAGACCGAAATTATTCTGCATCTACTACTATTACTCCACTATCGACCGCTATCCAGCATGCATCTAGAGTATTAAGTTAAAAACAGAGTAACGCCTTAAGCAAGATGACATGATGTAGAGAGATAAACTCATGCAATATGAAATAAGCCCCATCTTCTTATCCTCGATGGCAACGATGCAATACGTGCCTTGCTGCCCCTTCTGTCACTAGGAAATGACACCGCAAGATCGAACCCAAAGCTAAGCACTTCTCCCATGGCAAGAACTACCAATCTAGTTGGCCAAACCAAACAGATAATTCAAAGAGACTTGCAAAGATAACCAATCATACATAAAAGAATTCAGAGAAGATTCAAATATTATTCATAGATAGACTTGATCATAAACCCACAATTCATCAGTCTCAACAAACACACCGCAAAAACAAGATTACATCGAATAGATATCCACAAGAGAGGGGGAGAACTTTGTATTGAGATCCAAAAAGAGAGAAGAAGCCATCTAGCTACTAACTATGGACCCGAAGGTCTGAGGTAAACTACTCACACTTCATCGGAGAGGCTATGATGATGTAGAAGCCCTCCGTGATGACGGCCCTCTTCCGGCGGAGCTCCGGAACATGCCCAAAGATGGGATCTCGTGGATACAGAAAGTTGCGGTGGTGGAATTAGGTTTTTGGCTCCTGTTCTGATCATTTGGGGGTACGTGTGTATATATAGGAGGAAGGAGTATGTTGGTGGAGCACCGAGGGGCCCACGAGGCAGGGGGAGCGCCCTAGGGGGGCGCCCCCACCCTCGTGACCTCCTCTTTGACTCCTTGGAGTAGGGTTCAAGTCTCCTGGATCACGTTCGGTGAGAAAATCACGTTCCCGAAGATTTTATTTCATTTGGACTCCGTTTGATATTATGTTTCTCCGAAACACTGAAATAGGCAAAAAAATAGCAATTCTGGGCTGGGCCTCCGGTAAATAGGTTAGTCCCAAAAATAATATAAAAGTGGAAAATAAAGCCCAATATAGTCCAAAACAGTAGATAATATAGCATGGAGCAATCAAAAATTATAGATACGTTGGAGACGTACCAGGCATCCCCAAGCTTAATTCCTGCTCGTCCTCGAGTAGGTAAATGATAAAAACAGAATTTTTGATGCGGAGTGCTACTTGGCATAATTTCAATGCAAATATTCTTAATTGTGGTATGAATATTCAGATTAGAAAGATTCAAGACAAAAGTTTACAGACATAAAATTAATAATACTTCAAGCATACTAACAAAGCAATTAAGTCTTCTCAAAATAACATGGCCAAAAAAGTTATCCCTACAAAATCATATAGTCTGGCTATGCTCTATCTTGACCACACAAAATATTTAAATCATGCACAACCCCAATGACAAGCCAAGCAATTGTTTCATACTCTAACTTTTTCAAAACTTTTTCAATCTTCACGCAATACATGAGCGTGAGCCATGTATATAGCACTATAGGTGGAATAGAATGGTGGTTGTGGAGAAGACAAAAAGGAGAATATAGTCTCACATCAACTAGGCGTATCAACGGGCTATGGAGATGCCCATCAATAGATATCAATGTGAGTGAGTAGGGATTGCCATGCGACGGATGCACTAGAGCTATAAGTATATGAAAGCTCAAAAAGAAACTAAGTGGGTGTGCATCCAACTTGCTTGCTTATGAAGACCTAGGGAAATTTGAGGAAGCCCATCATTGGAATATACAAGCCAAGTTCTATAATGTAAAATTCCCACTAGTATATGAAAGTGATAACATGAGAGACTCTCTACTATGAAGATCATGGTGCTACTTTGAAGCACAAGTGTGGTAAAAGGATAGTAACATTGTCCCTTCTCTCTTTTTCTCTCATCAATTATATATATATGTATATTTTGGGCCTTTTCTCTTTTTTTTATTTTTTATGGACTCTTTTCTTTCCTTTTTTTATTTGGGCTTCTTTGGCCTCTTTTATTTATTTTTCGTCCGGAGTCTCATCTGACTTATGGGGGAATCATAGTCTCCATCATCCTTTCCTCACTGGGACAATGCTCTAATAATGATGATTATCACACTTTTATTTTTCTTCACTAGTAGAAAACAGGGCTTTGGTCCAGGCCGGGTCAGCCCATTAGTCCCGGTTCAGTCCAGAACCGGGACCAATGTGGGCATTGGTCCCGGTTCGTGAGCCCAGGGGGCCGGCCGGGCCACGTGGGCCATTGGTCCCGGTTCATCTGGACCTTTTGGTCTCGGTTGGTGGGATGAACCGGGACCAATGGGCCTTGCTCCTGTCCCACCACCATTGGTCCCGGTTGGTGGCTTGAACCGGGACCAAAGGCTCCCCTTTAGTCCCGGTTCACGCCACCAACCGGGACCAATGAAGTGCCTATATATACCCCCTCGCGTAATAGCAGAGCACACTGCTCTGTTTTTTTCTGGCCGAGGGGGAGAGGGCTTGGTGGTGCTCTAGCTCACCTCCTATGCACACAAGGTGTTCGATGGAATGCCCGAGCCATACTACTTAAGCTTTCTCCTCTCCAAGCTCGACCTCCAAGCTCCATTTTCCACAATATTTGTCTAGGTTTAGCGGTCCGTCACGCCCCGTCCCCATCTTCACCGCCGTCGATCACCCGCGCCAAGCTCATCGCCGGCACCACCGTGGTGAGCCTCTTGTTCTTATCTTCTTTCTGAAAGGAAAAAATATTCTTACTTGTATGTTTACATAGATACTTGTATTATTTTCTTACTTTTATTATTGCATCTTATATAGTGCGATGGTTTTGGTATCCGCCTCCGTCGGCCCTCGTCCTGTCTATGATTCGGATGTGGTATATATATTATCTTTATAACTATTGGTTCATTTATTGTTTATGAAAATTATGCCGACCAACGTGACATAGATTTTATTTATGTAGGATGTATGTGAATCGGAAATGCCAACCGACCCTATTGTCGAGAGGTTAAATTTAGTTGAAGAAGAAAACAATTTGTTGAAGGAAAAAATAAAAAAATTGAGGAGGAGAAGATGATATTGGAGTTGCATGTTGCGGATGTCGTCGAGGATCACAAGATCAAGATGGATGCAATGCGCTTGAAGATTAGAAAGATTAGAAAATATGCCATTCATACCGAGGCTTGGTATCATTATGTCGTTGGATCAATTGTTACCTTTGTTGCGATTATGATCGCATTTGTTTTCGCATTGAAATGTTTTACATAGTTTCGATGTATGGTTTAATTAATTAGATGCTCTGGAGAGCTATATGTTGTTAGATGAGAACTATGTATGCACTTTGGTTTTAATGTGATGATGAACTTCTATTAATTTGGACACTTAATTATATATAATGCATGCAGATGAACCGACAATGGATGTACGGTGACAGACACACCTGCGAGTACATTAAGGGCGTGCATGAGTTTCTCGATGCGGGTGAGGCAAACAAGCAGAATGGTTTTATGTGTTGTCCATGCACTGAATGTGGGAATACGAGGTCTTACTCTAACCGGAAAATCCTTCACTCCCACCTACTTTACAAGGGTTTCATGCCACACTATAATGTTTGGACGAGGCACGGAGAAATAGGGCTTATGATGGAAGACGGCGAAGAAGAAGAGTACGATGACAACTATGTGCCCCCTGAATACGGTGATGCTGCAACGGGGGGAGCTGGTGAAGATCAAGAGGAACCAGACGATGTGCCCAATGATGCTGCAATGGGTGAAGCTGCTAAAGATCAAGAGGAACCAGACGATGTGCCCGATGATGATGATCTCCGCCGGGTCATTGTCGATGCAAGGACGCAATGCAAAAGTCAAAAGGAGAAGCTGAAGTTCGATCGCATGTTAGAGGATCACAAAAAAGGGTTGTACACCAATTGCGAAGATGGCAACACAAAGCTTGGTACCATACTGGAATTGCTGCAGTGTAAGGCACAGAATGCTGTGGCTGACAAAGGATTTGAGAAGCTACTGAAAATATTGAAGAAGAAGCTTCCAAAGGATAACGAATTGCCCGACAGTACATACGTAGCAAAGAAGGTCGTATGCCCTCTAGGATTGGAGGTGGAGAAGATACATGCATGCCCTAATGACTGCATCCTCTACCGCGGTGCATACAAGGATCTGAATGCATGCCCGGTATGCGGTGCATTGCGGTATAAGATCAGACAAGATGACCTTGGTGATGTTGACGGCGAGCCCCCCAGGAAGAGGGTTCCTGTGAAGATGATGTGGTATGCTCCTATAATACCACGGTTGAAACGTCTGTTCAGAAACGAAGAGCATGCCAAGTTGATGCGATGGCACAGTGAGAACCGAAAGAAAGATGGGAAGTTGAGAGCACCCGCTGATGGGTCGCAGTGGAGAAAAATTGAGAGAAAGTACTGGGATGAGTTTGCAAAGGACCCAAGGAATGTATGGTTTGCTTTAAGCGCGGATGGCATTAATCCTTTCAGGGAGCAGAGCAGCAATCATAGCACCTGGCCCGTGACTCTATGTACGTATAACCTTCCTCCTTGGATGTGCATGAAGCGGAAGTTCATTATGATGCCAGTTCTCATCCAAGGCCCTAAGCAACCCAGCAACGACATTGATGTGTACTTAAGGCCATTAGTTGAAGAACTTTTACAGCTGTGGAATGGAAACGGTGTACGTACGTGGGATGAGCACAGACAGGAGGAATTTAACCTTAAGGCATTGCTATTCGTGACCATCAACGATTGGCCCGCTCTCAGTAACCTTTCAGGACAGACAAACAAAGGATACCACGCATGCACACACTGTTTAGATGACACTGAAAGTATATACCTGGACAAATGCAGGAAGAATGTGTACCTGGGCCATCGTCGATTTCTTCCGACCAACCATCAATGTCGAAAGAAAGGCAAGCATTTCAAAGGCGAGGCAGATCACCGAAAGAAGCCCGCCATGTGTACCGGTGATCACGTACTTGCTATGGTCAATGATTTACACGTAATCTTTGGAAAGGGTCCCGGTGGACTAGCTGTTCCGAATGACGCTGAGGGACACGCACCCATGTGGAAGAATAAATCTATATTTTGGGACCTACCCTACTGGAAAGACCTAGAGGTCCGCTCTTCAATCGACGTGATGCACGTGACGAAGAATCTTTGCGTGAACCTGCTAGGCTTCTTGGGCGTGTATGGGAAGACAAAAGATACATCTGAGGCATGGGAGGACCTGCAACGTTTGCACGAAAAAGACGGCATGCCTCCGAAGCAGTATAAAGGTCCTGCCAGCTACGCTCTTATGAAAGAAGAGAAATAAATCTTCTTTGAATGCCTGCTTAGTATGAAGGTCACGACTGGCTTCTCGTCGAATATAAAGGGAATAATAAATATGCCAGAGAAAAAGTTTCAGAACCTAAAGTCTCATGACTGCCACGTGATTATGACGCAACTGCTTCCGGTTGCATTGAGGGGGCTTCTACCGGAAAACGTCCGATTAGCCATTGTGAAGCTATGTGCATTCCTCAATGCAATCTCTCAGAAGGTGATCGATCCAGAAATCGTACCAAGGCTAAGGAGTGATGTGGCCCAATGTCTTGTCAGTTTTGAGCTGGTGTTCCCACCATCCTTCTTCAATATCATGACGCACGTCCTAGTTCATCTAGTCGACGAGATTGTCATCTTGGGGCCCGTATTTCTACACAATATGTTCCCCTTTGAGAGGTTCATGGGTGTCCTAAAGAAATATGTCTGTAACCGCGCTAGGCCAGAAGGAGGCATCTCCATGGGCCATCAAACAGAGGATGTTATCGGGTTTTGTGTTGACTTCATTCCTGACCTTAAGAAGATAGGTCTCCCTAAATCGCGGTATGAGGGGAGACTGACTGGAAAAGGCACTCTTGGAAGTGACTCAATAATATGCAGGGACGGATATTCTTGGTCTCAAGCACACTACACAGTTCTACAGAACTCTACCTTGGTGACCCCGTATGTCGATGAACACAAGAACAGTGTGCGCTCCAAACACCCGGAGCAGTGCGACTACTGGATTACATGTGAACACATCAGGACTTTCAGCAGTTGGTTGGAAACACGTCTCAGAGGTGACAACACTGTTTGTGATGAGTTGTACTTGTTGTCCAGGGGACCATCTTTGACTGTATTGACTTACAAAGGATATGAGATAAATGGGAATACATTTTACACGATCGCCCAAGATCAAAAGAGCACCAACCAAAACAGCGGTGTCCGCTTTGATGCGGCAACCGAGTGCGGAAAGGACACATATTATGGTTACATAGTGGACATATGGGAACTTGACTATGGACCTGATTTTAAGGTCCCTTTGTTTAAGTGCAAATGGGTCAATCTGTCAGGCGGCGGGGTACAGGTAGACCCACAGTACGGAATGACAATAGTGGATCTGAAAAATCTTGGGTACACTAACGAACCGTTCGTCCTAGCCAATGATGTGGCACAGGTTATCTATGTGAAGGACATGTCTACCAAACCGAGAAAAAGAAAAGATAAGGAAGCGAATACATCATACGATGAGCCAAAGCGCCACATAGTTCTTTCAGGAAAAAGGGACATCCTGGGAGTGGATGGCAAGACAGACATGTCTGAAGATTATCAAAAGTTTCATGAAATTCCTCCCTTCAATGTCAAGGCTGACCCAAGCATCCTGATAAACGATGAAGATTATCCATGGTTACGGCGCAATAAGCAAATGACACAAGCGAAGAAAAAGTGAAGACTTTGTAACACACGAGTATGCTATGCCAACTTTTTCAGAGTTCATTTGAAAACTATGAATTTTGGTCGAATTTTCTCTATAGGTGCATCTATGTTCATTTTTTAGTAAAGTTAATCACAAACTTGTGATTCACACAAATTTCAAAGAATTCAGATTTTAACTATTCAAATTTGAAAACTAATGGCACTAACAAAAAGTTTATAATTTTTCTAAAACTAATGGCACTAACAGAAAGTTTATAATTTTCGGAGTTCATTTGGAATTCATTTGAAATGCTTTTCAATTTCAGGGTCTAATAGCTCAAAAAAATCAGTAAATGCATGAAAAATAACAAATGAAGTCAGAAAGGGTTGAAAATTGATGATGTGGCTTTTAATGGTGCATTTTGAACACAGAAAAAATATGGAGTTCAAATAAGTTCAAGAAAATGAAATCCCTTTGTAACAGATGATCTTTCGTCCGAAACCCTGATACTTCGAAAGAGATTGTACGTTTTGTACACGAAGTGCATCCAGTTTTTGCCGTAACCATCTCAACTTTGTTGCACATGCTATGTGGGTGAAATGATGATACTATGCCAACTTTCAACCTTTTCGGTGTTCATTTGAAATGCTTTTCAATTTCAGGGTCTTATAGCTCAAAAAATCAGTAAATGCATGAAAAATAACAAATGAAGTCAGAAAGGGTTGAAAATTGATGATGTGTCTTTGAATGGTGCATTTTGAACACAGAAAAAATATGGAGTTCAAATAAGTTCAAGAAAATGAAATCCCTTTGTAACAGATGATCTTTCGTCCGAAACCCTAATACTTCGAAAGAGATTGTCCGTTTTGTACACGAAGTGCATCCAATTTTTGCCGTAACCATCTCAACTTTGTTCCACATGCTATGTGGGTGAAATGATGATACCATGCCAACTTTCAACCTTTTCGGAGTTCATTTGAAATGCTTTTCAATTTCAGGGTCTTATAGCTCAAAAAAATCAGTAAATGCATGAAAAATAACAAATGAAGTCAGAAAGAGTTGAAAATTGATGATGTGTCTTTGAATGGTGCATTTTGAACACAGAAAAAATATGGAGTTGAAATAAGTTCAAGAAAATGAAATCCCTTTGTAACAGATGATCTTTCGTCCGAAACCCTGATGCTTCGAAAGAGATTGTCCGTTTTGTACACGAAGTGCATCCAGTTTTTGCCGTAACCATCTCAACTTTGTTGCACATGCTATGTGGGTGAAATGATGATACCATGCCAACTTTCAACCTTTTCGGAGTTCATTTGAAATGCTTTTCAATTTCAGGGTCTTATAGCTCAAAAAAATCAGTAAATGCATGAAAAATAACAAATGAAGTCAGAAAAAGTTGAAAATTGATGATGTGTCTTTGAATGGTGCATTTTGAACACAGAAAAAATATGGAGTTCAAATAAGTTCAAGAAAATGAAATCCCTTTGTAACAGATGATCTTTCGTCCCAAACCCTGATACTTCGAAAGAGATTGTCCGTTCTGTACACGAAGTGCATCCAGTTTTTGCCGTAACCATCTGAACTTTGTTGCACATGCTATGTGGGTGAAATGATGATACCATGCCAACTTTCAACCTTTTCGGAGTTCATTTGAAATGCTTTTCAATTTCAGGGTCTTATAGCTCAAAAATATCAGTAAATGCATGAAAAATAACAAATGAAGTCAGAAAGAGTTGAAAATTGATGATGTGTCTTTGAATGGTGCATTTTGAACACAGAAAAATATGGAGTTCAAATAAGTTCAAGAAAATGAAATCCCTTTGTAACAGATGATCTTTCGTCCGAAACCCTGATACTTCGAAAGAGATTGTCCGTTTTGTACACGAAGTGCATCCAGTTTTTGCCGTAACCATCTCAACTTTGTTGCACATGCTATGTGGGTGAAATGATGATACCATGCCAACTTTCAACCTTTTTGGAGTTCATTTGAAATGCTTTTCAATTTCAGGGTCTTATAGCTCAAAAAAATCAGTAAATGCATGAAAAATAACAAATGAAGTCAGAAAGAGTTGAAAATTGATGATGTGGCTTTGAATGGTGCATTTTGAACACAGAAAAAATATGGAGTTCAAATAAGTTCAAGAAAATGAAATCCCTTTGTAACAGATGATCTTTCGTCCGAAACCCTGATACTTCGAAAGAGATTGTCCGTTTTGTACATGAAGTGCATCCAGTTTTTGCCGTAACCATCTGAACTTTGTTCCACATGCTATGTGGGTGAAATGATGATACCATGACAACTTTCAACCTTTTTGGAGTTCATTTGAAATGCTTTTCAATTTCAGGGTCTTATAGCTCAAAAAAATCAGTAAATGCATGAAAAATAACAAATGAAGTCAGAAAGAGTTGAAAATTGATGATGTGTCTTTGAATGGTGCATTTTGAACACAGAAAAAATATGGAGTTGAAATAAGTTCAAGAAAATGAAATCCCTTTGTAACAGATGATCTTTCGTCCGAAACCCTGATACTTCGAAAGAGATTGTCCGTTTTGTACACGAAGTGCATCCAGTTTTTGCCGTAACCATCTCAACTTTGTTGCACATGCTATGTGGGTGAAATGATGATACCATGCCAACTTTCAACCTTTTCGGAGTTCATTTGAAATGCTTTTCAATTTCAGGGTCTTATAGCTCAAAAAAATCAGTAAATGCATGAAAAATAACAAATGAAGTCAGAAAGAGTTGAAAATTGATGATGTGTCTTTGAATGGTGCATTTTGAACATAGAAAAAATATGGAGTTCAAATAAGTTCAAGAAAATGAAATCCCTTTGTAACAGATGATCTTTCGTCCGAAACCCTGATACTTCGAAAGAGATTGTCCGTTCTGTACACGAAGTGCATCCAGTTTTTGCCGTAACCATCTGAACTTTGTTGCACATGCTATGTGGGTGAAATGATGATACCATGCCAACTTTCAACCTTTTCGGAGTTCATTTGAAATGCTTTTCAATTTCAGGGTCTTATAGCTCAAAAATATCAGTAAATGCATGAAAAATAACAAATGAAGTCAGAAAGAGTTTAAAATTGATGATGTGTCTTTGAATGGTGCATTTTGAACACAGAAAAAATATGGAGTTGAAATAAGTTCAAGAAAATGAAATCCCTTTGTAACAAATGATCTTTCGTCCGAAACCCTGATACTTCGAAAGAGATAGTCCGTTTTGTACACGAAGTGCATCCAGTTTTTGCCGTAACCATCTCAACTTTGTTCCACATGCTATGTGGGTGAAATGATGATACCATGCCAACTTTCAACCGTTTCGGAGTTCATTTGAAATGCTTTTCAATTTCAGGGTCTTATAGCTCAAAAAATCAGTAAATGCATGAAAAATAACAAATGAAGTCAGAAAGAGTTGAAAATTGATGATGTGTCTTTGAATGGTGCATTTTGAACACAGAAAAAATATGGAGTTGAAATAAGTTCAAGAAAATGAAATCCCTTTGTAACAGATGATCTTTCGTCCGAAACCCTGATACTTCGAAAGAGATTGTCCGTTTTGTACACGAAGTGCATCCAGTTTTTGCCGTAACCATCTCAACTTTGTTTCACATGCTATGTGGGTGAAATGATGATACCATGCCAACTTTCAACCTTTTCGGAGTTCATTTGAAATGCTTTTCAATTTCAGGGTCTTATAGCTCAAAAAAATCAGTAAATGCATGAAAAATAACAAATGAAGTCAGAAAGAGTTGAAAATTGATGATGTGTCTTTGAATGGTGCATTTTGAACACAGAAAAAATATGGAGTTCAAATAAGTTCAAGAAAATGAAATCCCTTTGTAACAGATGATCTTTCGTCCGAAACCCTGATACTTCGAAAGAGATTGTCCGTTCTGTACACGAAGTGCATCCAGTTTTTGCCGTAACCATCTCAACTTTGTTGCACATGCTATGTGTGTGAAATGATGATACCATGCCAACTTTCAACCTTTTCGGAGTTCATTTGAAATGATTTTCAATTTCAGGGTCTTATAGCTCAAAAAAATCAGTAAATGCATGAAAAATAACAAGTGAAGTCAGAAAGAGTTGAAAATTGATGATGTGTCTTTGAATGGTGCATTTTGAACACAGAAAAAATATGGAGTTCAAATAAGTTCAAGAAAATGAAATCCCTTTGTAACAGATGATCTTTCGTCCGAAACCCTGATACTTCGAAAGAGATTGTCCGTTTTGTACATGAAGTGCATCCAGTTTTTGCCGTAACCATCTGAACTTTGTTCCACATGCTATGTGGGTGAAATGATGATACCATGCCAACTTTCAACCTTTTTGGAGTTCATTTGAAATGCTTTTCAATTTCAGGGTCTTATAGCTCAAAAAAATCAGTAAATGCATGAAAAATAACAAATGAAGTCAGAAAGGGTTGAAAATTGATGATGTGGCTTCGAATGGTGCATTTTGAACACAGAAAAAATATGGAGTTGAAATAAGTTCAAGAAAATGAAATCCCTTTGTAACAGATGATCTTTCGTCTGAAACCCTGATACTTCGAAAGAGATTGTCCGTTTTGTACACGAAGCGCATCCAGTTTTTGCCGTAACCATCTCAACTTTGTTTCACATGCTATGTGGGTGAAATGATGATACCATGCCAACTTTCAACCTTTTCGGAGTTCATTTGAAATGCTTTTCAATTTCAGGGTCTTATAGCTCAAAAAAATCAGTAAATGCATGAAAAATAACAAATGAAGTCAGAAAGAGTTGAAAATTGATGATGTGTCTTTGAATGGTGCATTTTGAACACAGAAAAAATATGGAGTTCAAATAAGTTCAAGAAAATGAAATCCCTTTGTAACAGATGATCTTTCGTCCGAAACCCTGATACTTTGAAAGAGATTGTCCGTTCTGTACACGAAGTGCATCCAGTTTTTGCCGTAACCATCTCAACTTTGTTGCACATGCTATGTGTGTGAAATGATGATACCATGCCAACTTTCAACCTTTTCGGAGTTCATTTGAAATGATTTTCAATTTCAGGGTCTTATAGCTCAAAAAAATCAATAAATGCATGAAAAATAACAAGTGAAGTCAGAAAGAGTTGAAAATTGATGATGTGTCTTTGAATGGTGCATTTTGAACACAGCAAAAATATGGAGTTCAAATAAGTTCAAGAAAATGAAATCCCTTTGTAACAGATGATCTTTCGTCCGAAACCCTGATACTTCGAAAGAGATTGTCCGTTTTGTACATGAAGTGCATCCAGTTTTTGCCGTAACCATCTGAACTTTGTTCCACATGCTATGTGGGTGAAATGATGATACCATGCCAACTTTCAACCTTTTTGGAGTTCATTTGAAATGCTTTTCAATTTCAGGGTCTTATAGCTCAAAAAAATCAGTAAATGCATGAAAAATAACAAATGAAGTCAGAAAGGGTTGAAAATTGATGATGTGGCTTCGAATGGTGCATTTTGAACACAGAAAAAATATGGAGTTGAAATAAGTTCAAGAAAATGAAATCCCTTTGTAACAGATGATCTTTCGTCCGAAACCCTGATACTTCGAAAGAGATTGTCCGTTTTGTACACGAAGTGCATCCAGTTTTTGCCGTAACCATCTCAACTTTGTTGCACATGCTATGTGTGTGAAATGATGATACCATGCCAACTTTCAACCTTTTCGGAGTTCATTTGAAATGCTTTTCAATTTCAGGGTCTTATAGCTCAAAAAAATCAGTAAATGCATGAAAAATAACAAATGAAGTCAGAAAGGGTTGAAAATTGATGATGTGGCTTCGAATGGTGCATTTTGAACACAGAAAAAATATGGAGTTGAAATAAGTTCAAGAAAATGAAATCCCTTTGTAACAGATGATCTTTCGTCCGAAACCCTGATACTTCGAAAGAGATTGTCCGTTTTGTACACGAAGTGCATCCAGTTTTTGCCGTAACCATCTCAACTTTGTTGCACATGCTATGTGGGTGAAATGATGATACCATGCCAACTTTCAACCTTTTCGGAGTTCATTTGAAATGATTTTCAATTTCAGGGTCTTATAGCTCAAAAAAGCAAAAGGAATCAACTAAAAAGTTTTTATAAACCTCTAGTATTTTTGAAACTAAACTTATATAAAATTTATGCAACTTAAATTCAGAAAGTATTTTTTGTTCAACACATTAATAGCAAAAAGAATTTAATAGCAAAAAAATAACAAAATTTGTTTTTGATTAAAACAGATATTAAAAATAACCTAAAATTACCAAATAGAGTATAATGATAAAACACTGTAACATTAAGTAGCAGGAAAAAGAATCACTCAAAAATCTAACTTCATAGTAAAGTTATTCATAAACTAGTGATTCACATACATTTTAAAACTATAAGTATTTAGTACGAATAAAAAAATAAAAATAAAAAAATAAAACAAAAGAAGAAAACAAAAAAAAACAAATTTTAAAACTAATGGCACTAACAGAAAGTTTATAATTTTTGTGACCTAAAAGCAAAAAGAAATCACTAAAAAACTATAAGTATTTAGTACAAATAAAAAAAGAAAAAAGAAAACAAAAGAAGAAAACAAAAAAATCAAATTTTAAAACTAATGGCACTAACAGAAAGTTTATAAATTTTGTGACCTAAAAGCAAAAGGAAATCACTAAAAAACTATGAGTATTTAGTACAAATAAAAAAATAAAAAGCAGAAAAGAAAACAAAAGAAGAAAACAAAAAATGCCACCTACTAGGCCTCCACGGCCTGAATACGACTAGAAACCCTTCCATGGGCCAGGATTCAGGCCCGCAGAAGGCCCAGTAGGCCCGACAGGCATAGCAGTGCACAGATTAGGCCCATAAGCCTGCAATAGAGAGGAGCTTGAGAGGGATGTGGCAGCGAGGCTTATAAACCACTCCGAGCCCCTCTCAACTAGCGAGGTGGAACTAAACTTACGACCGCACCGCGCTAGCACATGGCGTTTGGTCCCGGTTGGTAGCACCAACCGGGACTAAAGGGGTGCATTGGTACCGGTTCGTAACACCAACCGGGACGAATGCCCCCCTTTTGTCCCGGTTGGTGCCACCAACCGGGACCAAACGCCTCTGCTTCACGCCCTTTGGGCTGCCGAAAAGAGGCCTTTGGTCCCGGTTGGTAGCACCAACCGGGACCATAGGTGCGCATTCGTCCTGGTTCGTGGGACGAACCGGGACCATAGGTCCGCCTATATAAGCCCACACTTGCGAAAATTTCGCCAACTGCTCCATTCCCCATCGCCGACGCCGCCAGGCTGCTCGTCCTCCTCGTCGCCGTCGCCGCGCCCTGCCCCATCCCCGCGTGCTTGCCGTCGCCGCGCCTTGCCTCATCGTCGTCGCCGTGCCCTGTCGCTGTCGTCGTCGTCGCGCCCTCCTGCCCGTAGCCGGCCGCCCTGCCCCGAGCCCGCTGCCGTCCGCCCTGCCTCGAGCCCCGCCTCCTCGTCCCCGTCGCCGTGTGCCGCCCCGAGCCCGCCGCCGTCCCCCACTACAAGAAATATGCTTAATTGTGACCTTCTCGTAGTGACTGCGGGTGAATTGGTCATAAATCTATGACCATTTGTGTGGCAGATGGTCGTAAGCCGTTTGAGGGGGTCCAAACTCTAAATCATCATGACCATTTTCGTCAAGAAGGTCGTAATTGTATTATCTAAAATGGTCATAACATAGACAACACTGATCTACACCTTTCATTTTAGTCTATCTTGACCAATTTAAATGGTCGTGACTACTGATTCACAATGCTTCAAAATGACTGGTCAGACACGTCACCAGTTTTGTCGATGTAGCGTGTTCACGTGTCAAACCACATCAACATTGCCTCAGACCTGACATGTGGTACCCGCCAAGCCTATTACGAGCAATTTAAATGGTCATGACTACTAATTCACACTGCTTCAAAACGATTGATCGAACACCTCACCAATGACGAGAGGTGGACCGAAATCATTTGGCATGCAACCATTTGATCAATTGTATGTAAAATGCGGTTTAATATTTTTGAAAATGAAGTGGTGCCATTTTAAAACAAATATACGGTAGGTTCTTCATAGAAAAAACATTTTGGGCACCCGGAAAATGAAAAATGAATTTTGCGTGCCAAAAAAGTGAAAACTCACTTTGACAACATTGTTTGTCATTCCAATATGCACCCTTGTGCACAATATGAGATCATTAACAAACTATGCCATGAATGTAGACATAACATTGGTTATTTGGCTTAAAAGTCATGAATCTTCATACACGATAGCTCTTTTATGAGAACAAGTTTTTGAGATATTTTTTGTATTTCAAGTTTTTTATTTTTCCTAGAAATTAGGTCACAAATAATGACACAATGCGAAGGTTTCCATTATTTTTTTGATTTTTTTGAATTTCATATTTTTAAAATGGGGTCAAAACCACGGGCATGACCATTAGTAGGTAGGGGCTTAATAATGCAAAACTCCTGGTGAATCTCTGATGAAGTAACTACTTTCCTGTCTAGAAATGATTTTTGGGAAAAAAGATCAAACTATAAAGCACTTGTAGTTCAAATTTGACCTTAGTTCCTCCTTAAACGGCGATAATATGTCTTTTTGATAAGAGGTGTATCGAAAGCTTTTCACATGCAACCATTTGGTTATCTGTACATAAAATGTGGTCTAATATTTTTTAAAATTGTTTTGGTACAATTTTTCGATAAATATTTGGTAGGTTCTTAAAAAAGCCCATCTTTGGCACTTCGGAATTAGAAAAAAAATCATGCAATGAAAATAAAAACTCTATTCGATAACATTGTTTACCCGAAATAAGAGGCCATTTGAAAAATATTGGGTCATTTGAACAAACTATAAGAGGGTAATATGTTGAGTCTTTACCCGGAATTGGAGGATAAAAAATATAAGAGAAACGAAAGAAAAACACACAATTTGCATATGCTTAATTTTCATTGGTGGAATCATTTGTGCCATGAATTGATGACATGGCAAACATCCTGCCATTCATTCCCAGCACTCCCACCGTCCACCCATCCATCCATCCATCCATCCATTCTAAAGAAAAGGAGAAAAAAAGGAGAAGCCCACCGCACCAATCTCTCCCTCTCTCTCGTGCGAACCTTTCCTTCCCAACCTACAATCTCCTCGCCGCCGCCACCAACCATGCCGGCCGGTTCCGACGAGCTCAGGCCACTTGCAGCTCGACCCTGAGCTCTCCAAGATCCACCCCTCCCTCCCCTCCGTTCAGATCCGCGCCTCAAGGCCCGCAACCTTGCCTGCGGCTAGGGTTCCTTCGTCGGAACCCGCCACAACCGGCGATGGCAAGGCTGAAGCTCGTGAGATCCGTCACCAGCATTGCCCAGGTAGGCCCTTCCCATTCTTCCTTGATTGGATCCACCCTCTCCTCCTCATCTCACCTTCTCCTCCTACCCGCCCCTTTGTTGCAGGTCACCATGACGTCGAGACAGCAACGATGGCAGGAGGGCGCCGGCCTTTCCCTGGTCGAGGAGGAGGAGGGGTGCACCTAGACACCGGCCATGCTCTGCTCAAGGAGGAGGGGCAGGAGGGGTCTGCTGCTAGGGCAACCAAGAGATCTTGCCGAGCTCAAGCACAACCACAACGACCAACTGCGGCAGGTAGCATATCCCTCCCCCTCTACCTCTACTCACTAATGATGCTAAGTTAAGGAATATTGATGCAAATCCCGGTTGCCTCAAGGAATTCAAGAGGGATTTGTCTGAACACGTCCAGTTTATTTATTTATTTAGTTAGTGCCAAATAGAGAGAGAAGATGAGGTCTAGATTGGTCAATTTGGCTGCCAGCTCATGGATTTGTATCTATGCAACCATCTCCTTCCTGTTGGTATGGTTTGGTTGCAAGAAATTCAGTTTTTGGTGACCTGCAGCTAGTTTAACTTCTCTGACATAAATATGTTGTGTACATTCTGAATCCCCAACATGACACAAATTCAATTACTAGTGATTGTGAACATAGCCTCCCTGTTCATCAAATGAAGAATCCACCCAAGATTCTGGCCATGTCGGCAAGTCCACCCCGTCCAAGGACCTCAATATCGCGCCTCCCTGCCTCAGATCTTGATTTCCCCACCTTCACGCTTGCTCCACTTGCCCTATTGGCTCGGTGTGCAGCTCCAAACCATCACCATTGACTTCTAGAGGGCCTTCCAGGTCCATGACAAGCTCTACGCCGGCCTTGTCCCTCCCTTTTGCCTCTATGGGTAAACTTACTTGCTACAGATTATTCACAATTTCTCCATTGTTAGCAGCATCTGCTTAAGTATAATTTTTAGAACTGGTATTAGCTGAAATTACAATAATTAATTCTTTTATCTGTATGTCGCCTAATTTGTTGCTCGTTGCCAGATTCTTGTTATACGAAGATTGTCCTGATGATCCTAAGATTGTAGATTTATTTTTCTCTTGAAGCTAGGTTTCTTTTCAAGCATGTCTAACATCTACATGCAATTCTTGAGATAAATAATATAAGGAGATTTTTGTGGTACATGTGCATGAACCTATAGTCGTTTATTGTCGGCTGCCCTTTTTTATTATATGTGGCTTGTTGCATAGAGGCTTATCTATGCATTAGTATTGGATTCTCTATCATGTTAGTTTCCTTGGTCTTCTTTTTGAGCCTTACCATCATTTTTTTCTTGTACACGGCAATGGCAGGAGTGCCATATTGGGCAGAGGAAGAGGATGAGAAGAAAGAAGGCTTGGGTGTGAGTGGGTGCTGGCTGGCGGCGGCCTTCCGCTACCTACACCATGGCACCTCACTATACCGTGGTGGCAAGTATGTTTGACTTCCACAACTCCAGCCTCCTCTATGTGCATGTATATACACCACCGACCACAAATCCTGGATTTAGCTTGCTTGTATAATATGATGTGACTTATGCATTGTCCTCTCATTTATTTACTATAATGGAGATTTCAAATACGTTGTTATGCTGGAGGACGAGTCTTGTTAAGCCAGCAACTGTGGGGAGCTACAAAATTACCTTACCTGATCTGAACTATGAGCACCTGATGATTTTGCGTGTGCAAATAAATGGAAGTCAAAATGCTTTTGGTTGTGACTTACTTTCCCTTAGCATATATGTATGTATTATTTAAACTTGAATCATTGTTTTCTCCTATGATGCTATGTGATTCAGTAATAAATTAGTAGACTTGAATATTTCTTGTTCTGATCAGCCTTGTGTGGAAGATACGACCTTCTTTGAATACCCTGCTCATTATATATTGCTCAAGGGTTCGTTGTCATAGCTCTTGTTCTTGTTTTTGTTGATCTAAGAAACATCTTGCATGCCATAGAAGTCCTATTAGCTAAACTTGCCTTTTAGTAGTCTCCATAAAAGTGGTTGTATTTTGAATTTAATTCTATTTGCTTGCTGCAGCGGAATGCTCATCACCTTGTAGGGAAGATCTGAACCAAGTGACTGCAAAGGGTTGTCTGGTAATGTGTAGGTCAATCTCACCCTTGTGGACAAGTAATATTTTTTCTCCAGATTTAGTCTACATTGTCCAGGTTGTATGCTTCGATTGAGATCATTATTGATTGAGATCCCATCAAGGTAATGCTCTTCCCCCACATGTTGTTCTACAAGAAAAGTATATACAAGATTCAAGAGCGTTTATGGGGTTGCTTGTTCGTATGATTTGTTCATGTGCTTCATGTTATAATTCTAGTCAAGTAAAGACAAAAGAAACATGGTACCCTCTTTACTACTGAAGTTTTGCAACCATGTTAATAGTTAATGCAAATTGTTGGGACTCTTCTAAGAAGATTATTTCATTTGTTTATTTTTGTAACTATTTCCCATGCAATAATAAAGGTTGAGATCACTGCAAGAAATGGTTCTGATTGGTACTCCTTAGATTTAAACTGATGAATTATGTTAAGTTCTACATATGAGGTTGTGTTTCTGCCATGTATACTTTGTGTGCATGTGTTTTTTGCATTGAGGTTAACTTATACTCCCTCCGTCCCATAATATAAGAGTGTTTTTGACACTAGTGTAGTGTAAAAAACACTTTTATATTATGGGATAGAGGGAGTAGTTTGCAATCAGTTTGGTTTGGTTGTTTATGAGCTGTGTTGTGTTGTACTGCTCATGGTTGTGATGTTTATTATACTGTGTTAAAGATACACTATTCATGTATCTTGATCTTGGAAGTTATTGATGTGAGCTTTTTTTGCACAAAGTGTTCAGAGCTAACACACGAATAATCTTGCAAGTCCTGAAATTTCTATGGGAGTATGTCTTAATGTCTTGTGTTTTTGTTCATTGATGTGAACTTTTAAGTCTCATTGCTAAATGTAAAACCACCATTTGTCTTTCTTTTGCTCATATTTTGTATGCTTTCTTATGTTTGCTTATTCCTATTACCAGGATGATCCGAGTCACTCAGAAGAAGTGGAGAGTAGAAGGAGGGCACAAGAAGCTTTGTTTCTCATTGATGTTATGTGTGATAACTTAAAACTTTTGCTTCTCATCCAATATTTGTAGAACTATGTTGTTGTGCGCTTGTGCACTTGTTGGATCCTTTTGTTGTGCACTTGCACATATATAACTATTTTTCTGTGCACTTTTAGAATCATTTTGCGGTGCACTTGTTGGGCCTTGAACCTTGGTGTATCGAGGAGTCATTGGATGATGCATTGTATTTCATGTGATGTGTTACTGAAATGAAATATACAGTTTATCTGCAATATTTTATTTTGTTATACTTGCTTTTTAATGGGCCTATCTTGATATATGCATGCTTCTGACAAAATAATGCATCAGCCCATACAAATCAGACATTTCTTATAATAAAATATGTATTGGGCCAGGCCCATGTAGGCTAGATTGGTGGACCGGGCTGTGAAATTTATCATGATTCCATTTGGTCACTAGCAATGCCACGTCAGCTTAGCCACATCAGATCCTACGTGGCTCAGAGAAATGGGTAATGAGATCTGCGACCAAAATTTTAGAAAGGTCATGTTTGTTCGTTCTTGACGGCCAACTGTTGACCTTTTGAATTTGGTCAAAACACGGTCATAAAACATGAATAATGACGATTCAGTGACCAAAATGGAGGGTCAACAATGAACAAATTTCTTGTAGTGCCCGTCGCCGTGTGCCACCCCGAGCCCGTCGTCCCCGTCACCGCGTGCCACCCCGCGCACGCCGGCCCCATCGCCGGCATCCCCGAGCCCGCCGTCCTCCTTCCCGTCGCTGGCCTCCTCTCCCCGTCACCGCCCGCCCCCAGTGAGCTCCCCCCTTTCCCATCCCCGTCGCCGATGACGCCACCCATTGCCGCCGCTGCTCTCTGTTTATACGTTCATAGATTTTTTTCATGTATGTATGAATGTCGATATGTATGTACGTATGGATATGGCTATATATGCATGTATTTTCTCTGTGTATATATGTTCATATATGCAAAAGTTACATTTTTAGAAAATCATCTATATATGTTCATATATGCAAAAGTTCTATATGAATGTGGCTATATGTATGTTCATGGAAAATAATTTTGCTCGATGATCTTTTTGTTCACGATGTTCATATAATTTTTTTCATGTATGTATGAATGTCGATATGAATTGTACCTATGATGTTTTTTTATTCATAGATGAATATGTATGTGGCTATGTATGTGTATGTGGCTATGTGAATATGCAAAGAAGAGGAGATGAAGAAGATGATATATTTTCTTATTCGTGGGTGTGTCGAGAGGGTCGTCGATAACTTTAGTACATTTAAGGTTATTTTCATCTTAGGTCATTTTAGGTCATGGGTGTGTCGAGAGGGCGGTCGAGGGGTCGAGGGTCGTCGAACATGAGAGGGGGGATGATAGATGATGATGAGGGGGGAGGGGGGGACGTCGGACATTCATGAGAGAGGCGGGGAAGAAGGGCAAGAAGAGGAGAGGAAGTCTTCTCCTCTATTGTTTCTCCTCCTCTATTCTTTCTTCTCTTCTTTTTTCTTCTTCTTCCTATATGTATTAGTTTTTTTATTTAGGTTGTTAATTAGTAGATATTAATTTTGTTCATATATGTATGGATGCATGTGATATGTATGTATGTATGTATGTATCGGGTATGTTGTTGTCGATATACCCCCTACCCGATAACTTCGACATGAGGGGGTCGAGAGGGGGTCTAGGGTCGCCGAGGGGTCGAGGGTCATCGAACATGAGAGGAAGAAGAGGATAAAAAAAGAAGAGGAAGAAGAAAAAAAAAGAGGAGAAGAAAGAATAGAGGAGAAGATCTCCTCTATTCTTTCTTCTCCTCTTTTTTTCTTCTTCTTCCTCTTTTTTTATCGGGAACGAGGGTCATCGAGGGTCGCTGAGCAGTAGAGGAAACCCTAAATAGCAAGTATCGTGGGTGTGATATACATGTGGCCGTCGCTGTCGGACAGTACATCCATGTCCCACAAGTGACGCGGGCTTCGACGCCCACATCACTTGTGGGACGTGGATGTAGTGTCCGACACCGACGGCCACATGTGTCTCACACCGACAATACTTGCTATTTAGGGTTTCCTCTACCGCTCGGTGACCCTCGACGACCCTCGTTCCCGATAAAAAAAAGAGGAAGAAGAAGAAAAAAAGAGGAGAAGAAAGAATAGAGGAGTTCTTACTCCTCTATTCTTTCTTCTCCTCTTTTTTTTCTTCGTCCTCTTCTTTTTTATCCTTGAAGCGTTGTCGAGGCCACCCCAAACCCTAGAGAAGCAGCGTCGAGGCCACCCCAAACCCTAGAGAAGCAGCGTCGAGGCCACTAATTAATATTAGTTCTACGTTTGCCACTAATATATCCATCTGTCATGTTTGAATAATAATTGCCATGTTGTCAATATTTGTAGAAACTATGGACACCGCCCGAGACGAAGTACAATAAGAGTTGTTGGGGGACATAATCGCACGAGGAAGTGATGCCGTCTACTCGTTGTTTCTCAACGACACCGATGGTCTGGAAGCAGCTGGCTGTGATTATGATGGCTCCGGTGACCTAATGCCGGTGCAAGGAGACCGTGAGGACGGCTCCAGTGACCCAATGCCGGTGCAAGAAGGAGACCGTGACGACGTCTCCGGTGACCGAACCAAGTCCGGCCAGGTATATATATTAGTTAAGCTTCTGCTGACTAGCTAATTGATGCATTCATTGCTTTGGTATGTACACATATTAATTAAGTCTTTGTTCTTTTTTCTAGCCCTCCGGATCGAGCACAACTTCGGTAAAGAGACGAGGCCCGAAGAAAAAGTTGAGCTCGGATGAAAAGTTTGAGATCCTCCGGACAAAGAGTGCATTTGTTGCTTAGTGCGGGGTTTTGGTTAGGGACAAGATCCCGATCAGCATCCAGCAATGGTTAAAGCCGGCTACAGAAGACCCTGAGGTGTCTTATGTTAATGATATGCAGAAAAATGATCTTTGGACTGAGCTGAAGTCAAATTTCACCCTACCGCCAGAGGATGATCCAGAGAAGCCAGTTAAAGAGCAATTAATCAAGTCTTTTGCTCTTAAGAGGATGGCAGAACTATTCAGGAGGTGGAAGAAAGAGCTGAATAAGTTTGTCGAAAATAAAGAGACACCAGAATTCAAGGGCAGATATGAGAAGATCAGAGATCACTGGCCCGCATTTGTGGCCCACAAGACATCGGAAAAGAGTAAGAAGATGTCGGCGACAAACAAGCAAAATGCTGTGAAGAAGAAGCATCACCATCGCACGGGGTCAGGTGGCTAGCTCATAGCCCGGCCTAAGTGGGCCAAGACTGAGAATGATCTGGTTGATAAAGGGATCGAACCAGAGACAATTAACTGGCCAGACCGTTGCCGTACTTGGTTCTTCGGGGTTGGCGGAACCTTGGACCCTGTAACAGGGAAGTGCATTTGGACGAACAATCAAATGGACATACCAGTCAAGAAGCTTCAGCAATATATCGAAGCAGCGCAGCAAGGGACGTTCTTTCTAGACAGAGAGAACGACGAGCTCACAATGGCCCTCGGGAATCCTAAGCACCCTGGACGGACACGAGGCACGCCAGGCTCCATTCCGTGGAAGGTTGGGTTTCCGAACGCAGGCGGTTACAAATCCCAGGAGAGGAGGAAAAAATTGCAGTAGACCCAAATGCAGGCGCTGCAAGCAAGGGTACAAGCGATAGAGGAACGAGAAGCAAATCGCAGCAAACGTACTGCCCAAGCTTCCCCCGAAGCTACCCCACCATCTTAGTAGCGAAGCAGCGTGGCTTCCACCGAGCTGCTTCAGCCGGAGCATGCCTTGACGGCTCCTGCCAGCTATCCCGTGGATGCTATCATGGAGTCTCAAAATTGCCACCTTATGACGCAATGGATGAATTTGAAGGTCAAGGCGGCTGTTGGCTCTGTTTATCCTACTGAACCCGGTGCAACTTTTCACTGTCGGCCGATTCCAGAAGGATATGCTAGGGTGATGGTGGATGAAATAATAGAGGGATTTGAGGACCTCCAGCTTGACCACCCTACCGGTGAAGGGGAGACTAGGCTGGGGTCTGCTCTGAAGACTCCATGCCTATGGCGGAAGGAGCTCATCAACCTTCCGAACTGGACGCCTCCGCCTCCTCCTCCTCCTCCGGCAAGTCAGGGCACTCCGCCTCCTCCACCGCCTCCTCCTCCGGCGAGTCAGGGCACTCCGCCTCCTCCACCGCCTCCTCCTCCGGCGAGTGATGATCAGGGCACTCGACCGGCTCCTTCTCCGGCGCGTGGCGGCACTCCGCGTTCTTCTCCGCCTGCGCCGACGCACCCGAGCAGCCAGCCTCCTCCTTCTCCGCCTCGTCAACAAGGGTGGAAGAGACCTGCCGCCGCTCCGGCTGCTCCGGCGCGTCGTAGTCCTTCTCCTCCACCTCGTAAGCAAGTAAAGGATACAACCACTCCGTCTGCTCTGCCGGCGTCTAGCAATACAGCCAGAGGCAGGAGGAAATACAAATTCGGTCCTTATCTGAAGACTCCAGAGAAGTTACCATATGAGAGGACCCCGGAGGAGAATGCCGAGATCGCACGAGAAGAAGTGAGGAACTACTTTGAAGGGGTGAAAGCAAAGAAACATACACCTCCGGAGGAGAAGGTAGATCCGGTGAAAGCGAAGTGCACTCTGGCTTCCCTGACAAAACCACCCAAGTCTCCGCCAAAAGGAAACTATGAGCGCATTATTGGAAAGGAATTTGCCGAAGCGGAGCGGTCGGGAAGTACTATCAGTGATCAAAGGCTGAAAGAACGACGAGCTGGGAAACAAATTGCCCAGCTCGGCGAACAAGCTAAGCAATCGTGCCCCCCGCTCAAGGTGCCTAGCAACAACGTCGCTAATGATCCTAGGATGGTGCCCGGTTATAGCAATCTTGGCGATTACCTGCCCGACGATGTACATTATGATTTCATGGAGGTGCAGATACAAAGATACAAGTACAGGAAGCCTCTCGTCAAAGATGAAAGATCTCTATCAACGATGATGCGAAGATTGCATGATTGGTACTTGAAAATCTGCAGAGACTCTGGGGGGGGGAGTACTTTGTATGTGAAAGTTAAAAAGGAGCATGACCTCATTGGAATTGAACTGTTGCCTGTTCCATTTGAGGAGTTCTTTCAGTTTTTCAATCAATTGGCCCTCGATAAAACAACGGTCACCTGCTACTGTCTGTAAGTAGTACTACTTCTGTCATTAAGTCTCTCTATATAGCTCAGCTCTTTCATTGCATGTATTTATAATCATCCTCACTATATAATGCAGATTGAAGATCGCCGAATTGAAGAAAAGACAAGTCGGTGATATTGGGTTCATTAACACATATCTCATAGATGCAACTCAGGTTAAATTTCATGCCGCAGATACCGAGGCCAACTTGCTACGATCGTTGGTAATAAATGAAAACAAAGATATAATACTCTTTCCTTACAACTTAAAGTGAGTGTTACTGTCTTGTGCGTATTCGGTTTCCCTTATATATTAGTCAAGGTTATAGTAATGTAACTGATGAGTTATGCATACGTGTGCAGTTACCACTATATTCTCCTAGAGATTAAGCTTGAGCAGGGACTAGTAACCGTCTTAGACTCAAAACGAAAAGATCCCCAGGACTATGCGGACATGACTCAAATGCTCGAGAAGTAAGTTAAATTGATCATTATCCACCATATCAGCAACTTTGTTCATTTCCTGATATATCAAGTAATTGTTTTCTTTGTCTGGCAGGGTTTGGAAAAAATTCTCCAAAAAAGCTCCAGGACTCCTGAAGAAGCTGCAATTTAGACACCCGAAAGTAAGTACTATAGTAGCATGTTCCGCGCATCTCCTATTGATTCAAGTGCTAGTTTCATCAATACCATTTGGCATTCTTGCTTATCAGTTTGATTGACCTCTATTTCTTGTAAAGTGGTTGTGGTAGGAACAAGGGAATGATTTCTGTGGATACTACGTTTGCGAGTCCATCCGCCACACGACCTATGAGCGGGGCTACACTGAGAACAATATGAAGTACGTAAATAACAACATTCACAATTTTATTTTATTACCATCATTTGTGTTGAGTTTCATTCATTCATATATATATATATATGTATTGACCCCCTTCTTCAAATTAGATGTTTCGGAAGCGGGATGAACTCCTAGCACCAGCTCGCATGCGAGCAATTCAAGAGGAATTGGCGGCATTCTTTCTTGACCACGTGATCGCTGAAGACAAAGAATACTATGTGGACCATGAGTCTGTATGATTATATTTGTAAGAGATAATTATTGTATATATGTAGCCGGTAGTGTCGGATAGATATACGAGAACTTGTTGTTTGACCAATCTCTCGGAGAAGGAGAGGTGGTCGATATCACTTCTCTCTGTATGCATATATGTTCATGACGATCTTCTATTTCCTTCGTTTGCTTACTAGCTAGCTAGCGTGTCTAGTCCTCTCTATACGTATGTATAGTACGTAGCATCGACCAAGCACCGACATAAGAGAGGACACTTCTCTCTATTAATTATAGCTAGCTAACACAATATATGAAACACCTAAATTAACCCCCCAAAACCCCCAAACTCCCCCCCCCCTTTCAAAAAAACAAAAACCCCAGCCACAGAAATGCTGACGCGTGGATGCCTATTGGTCTCGATTGGTGCCACCAACCGGGACCAAAGGGTCTCCTGCCTGGGCTCTGCGCATAGGCCACATGGAGGCCCATCTGTCCCGGTTCTGGATTGAACCGGGACTAAAGGGACAGGGCATTAGTACCGACCCTTTAGTCCCGGTTCAGGAACCGGGACAAAAGGCCCTTACGGACTAGGAAAACAGGCCCTTTTTCTACCAGTGCCCATCTTGTTATCCTCGATGGCAATGATGCAATACGTGCCTTGCTGCCCCTTCTGTCACTGGGAAAGGACACCGCAAGATCGAACCCAAAGCTAAGCACTTCTCCCATGGCAAGAACTACCAATCTAGTTGGCCAAACCAAACGGATAATTTGAAGAGACTTGCAAAGATAACCAATCATACATAAAAGAATTCGGAGAAGATTCAAATAATATTCATAGATAGACTTGATCATAAACCCACAATTCATCGGTCTCAACAAACACACCGCAAAAAGAAGATTGCATCGAATAGATCTCCACAAGAGAGGGGGAGAACTTTGTATTGAGATCCAAAAAGACAGAAGAATCCATCTAGCTACTAACTATGGACCCGAAGGTTTGAGGTAAACTACTCACACTTTATCGGAGAGGCTATGATGATGTAGAATCCCTCCATGATGATGGCCCTCTTCTGGCGGAGCTCCGGAACAGGCCCCAAGATGGGATCTCATGGATACAGAAAGTTGCGGCGGTGGAATTAGGTTTTTGGCTCCTGTTCTGATCGTTTGGGGTACGTGTGTGTGTATATATAGGAGGAAGGAGTACGTCGGTGGAGCACCGAGGGGCCCACGAGGCAGAGGGCGCGCCCCCACCCTTGTGACCTCCTCTTTGACTCCTTGGAGTAGGGTCCAAGTCTCCTGGATCACGTTCGGTGAGAAAATCACGTTCCTGAAGATTTTATTTCGTTTGGACTCCGTTTGATATTCTGTTTCTCTGAAACACTAAAATAGGCAAAAAAACAGCAATTCTGGGTTGGGCCTCCGGTTAATAGGTTAGTCCCAAAAATAATATAAAAGTGGAAAATAAAGCCCAATATAGTCCAAAATAGTAGATAATATAGCATGGAGCAATCAAAAATTATAGATACGTTGGAGACGTATCAAACATTCAAAGTGATAGGTCATCTTCCTAATGGTGGATGCCGGCGTTTTTTATTAATTCTACTATTATTATTTTTGAGTCATTTATTGCTCTGCTAGGGTTTCATCGCCGGGAATTGCAGATCAGCAAGGTTGCACATGGCCCCCGTAGGGTCTGGTAAAAGTTTGGGCGCGTAGCAAACAAGCCTCCTCTGAGGCCGCTTGTAAACCGCACCATCTCTGAACTGGAGTCTTTGGGTATCGAGAGGGAACGTGTCCGGTTTGTGCAGGAAGTGCGGGTCCTGTTGCTTTGTTGGCCTCAAATCTTCTCGTGCTCTCAAAGGAGGTCATCGCATGACGTGTGTCATGCACCCGCATTTTCTGGACACGCGTGCAATATTTGAGAAATTTGTTGCTGTGCTAGGGTTTCATCGCCGGAAATTGCAGATCAGCAAGGCGGCACATGAAATCATGCCCAGTAGCGGCATGGAAAATACTTTGTGATGTCCTTGCGGCATTCCTAGCCTTTGCACATACGAAGGAGGGGCATGCCCTACCACCGGGTTATCAAAAGTACCTCGGTTACATGCCTGATGCAACAGCTGAAATCGTTGGAAAATCGTACGATGTTGGAATTCCTCGAGAGCTGGCACAGTGTCATCACATGGCCCCTGTAGGGTGTGGTAAAAGTTTCATCGCATTTTGAATGAGCCTTCCTTGAGGCCGCTTGTAAACCGCACCATCTGCGAGCTAGTCTCTGGGTATCGAGAGGGAATGTGCCCGGTTTGTGCAGGAAGTGCAGGTCATGTTGCTCCGTTGGCCTCGAAACTTCTCGTGATCTCAAAGGAGGCCATCGCATGACACGTGCCACGCCCCTGCATTTTCTGGACACGAGTGAAATATTTGAGAAATTTATTGTTCTGCTAGGGTTTCATCGCTGGAAATTGCAGACCAGCAAGGTGGCACATGAAATCATGCCTGGTAGCGGCATGTGAAATTCTTTGTGATGTCCTTGCGACATGCCTAGGCCTTGCACAGACGAGTGAGGGGCATGCCCTGCCACTGGGTTACCGAAAGTACCTTGGTGCCATACCTGATGCAACCGTTGAAATCCTCAAAAAATCGTACGATGCCGAAATTCCTCTAGAGTTGGCATAGTGTCATCACATGGCCCCTGTAAGGTGCCATAAAGGCTTGGGTGCATTTCGAGCAAGCCTAGCCTGAGGCCGCTTGTAAATCACACCATCTCCGAGCTAGAGTCTCCAGGTATCGAGAGGGAACATGTCCAGTTTGTGCAGGAAGTGCGGATCTTGTTGCTCCGTTGGCCTCGAAACTTCTCATGCTCTCAGAGGCCATCACATGACACATGCCATGCCCCCGCATTTTCCAGACACGCTTGCAATATTCGACAAATTTATTGGTCTGCTAGGGTTTCATCACCGGAAATTGCAGATCAGCAAGGTGACACATGAAATAATGCTCGGTAGAGGCATGGGAAATCCCTTGTGATGTCCTTGCGGCATGCCAAGGCCTTGCACAGACGAGTGAGGGGAATGCCCTACCACCGGGTTACCAAAAGTACATCGATGCCATGTCTGATGCAGCCGTTCAAATCTTCGGAAAATTGTACGATGCCGAAATTCCTCGAGAGCTAGCACGGTGGCATCACATGGCCCTTGTAGAGTGTGGTAAAAATTTGGGTGCGTTTTGAACAAGCCTCCATTGAGGCCGCTTGTCAACCGCACCATCGCTGAGCTAGTCTCTGGGTATCAAGAGGGAAAATGTCCGATTTGTGCAGGAAGTGCGGGTCATGTTGCTCCGTTGGCCTCGAGACTTCTCGTGCTCTCAAAGTAGGCCATTGCATGACACGTGCCACGCCCCCGCATTCCTCAGACACGCGTGGAATATTCGACAAATTTATTTCTTTACTAGGGTTTCATCGTCGTAAATTGCAGAACAGCAAGGCGGCACATGAAATCATGTCTGGTAGCGACATGGGAAGTCCTTTGTGAATTTTTTGCAGCATGCCTAGGCCTTGCACAAGTGATCCTAATTAATCAAATTTCCGAGAGTAGCGCTCAGCATGTATTTTTTCTGAGGGTTGCTCTCAGCAAAAGGGCAAAACCTAGATATATTTGCTGACCTTTTCCTAGAGTGCCTCTCGGTACAAGATAACCTAGGTCCAGATTTGACTACTTTTCTGAGTGCCCCACCGACAGGCGCTCCCAACCGACCGACGCCCCAACCCCCGCGGCAGTCTCCGGCCGGCCAGGCCCCCACCCCCGGCACTGAGCTCCTCCCTTCGATCGGCGCCTCCCACCGGCTAGCGCCCCCCTCCCCCCCCCGGCACCCTGTGGTCGTCCCCTGACCAGCCGACACCACACCCCTGCCCCATGGGGGGGGCCCGACCGACCGGCACCCCCATCGAGCTCCTCCCTCCGGTCTACTTGGTGACCTCCCCCTCCTCTCTCCATGTGTGGATGTATGTATAGATGGATGAATTTTTTTTATGATGCATACATAAATGCATAAATAGATGGATAGATGCATGCATAGATAGATGGATGAATAGATGTATGGATTGATAGATAGATGGATGCTATGCAGATAAAAAATCTTTATAAAAATATATAGATAATTTTTTTGCGAGAAAACTTCCAATCTATTCATCTTCAATCATGGTCATACAACGAACACCAAAAATAAAAATTACATCCAGATCCGTAGACCACCTAGCAACGACTACAAGCACTGAAGCGAGTTGAAGGCACGCCGCCATCATCGCCCCTCCATCACCGGACTCGGGCACAACTTGTTGTAGTGGATAGTCAGGAAGTCGTCGTGCTAAGGCCCCATAGGAGCAGCACCCTAGAATAGCAACAGCCGCTGATGAAAAATAACATAGATAATTTTTTATGATGTTGTATTCATGGATGCTATGTGTGGATGTATGTATGGATTGTTTGTTGTTTACATCTATTAGTTTTTGTTATTCTATGGATTCTTTGTAGTAATTTTTTGCATTAGCTTTTTTGTAGTAGTTTTATCTAGTCGTGGAACTAGTAGTTTTCTATAGTAGTTTTTATGTACTAGTTTTTATCTTGAGCGAGTGATGACCATATTTGACAGATGCGAGATGTTTTCAGAGGAATGGTACCGATTGTTGTTGTAGGGGGCGCGCTTCCTCTGTTCCTCCTCCATGATATTTTCAAAGTAGGAGGAGCAGAGGAAGAGCGACCATCGCTCACAGTCGATGAGACTTGTTCTTGGAGGAAGAAAACTGATTTTTGACGATGACGGTCGATCAAGGGAGTTCTTCCTGTGATATATATTTGTCACACACGATGGAGTCGCCCAACTTGACCATCACTGATGACCCACAAGTATAGGGTATATATCGTAGTCCTTTCGATAAGTAAGAGTGTCGAACCCAACGAGGAGTAGAAGGAAATGATAAGCAATTTTCAGTAAGGTATTCTCTGCAAGCACTGAAATTATCGGTAACAGATAGTTTTGTGATAAGGTAATTTGTAACAGGTAACAAGTAATAAAGGTAAATAAGGTGCTGCAAGATGTCCCAATCCTTTTTGTAGCAAAGGACAAGCCTGGACAAACTCTTATACAAAGAAAACGCTCCCGAGGGCACATGGGAATTATCGTCAAGCTAGTTTTCATCACGCTCATATGATTCACGTTCGGTACTTTGATAATTTGATATGTGGGTGGACCGGTGCTTGGGTACTGTCCTTCCTTGGAAAATCATCCCACTTATGATCAACCCCTATTGCAAGCATCCTCAACTACAAAAGAAGTATTAAGGTGAACCTAACCATAGCATGAAACATATGGATCCAAATCAGCCCCTTACGAAGCAACGCATAAACTAGGGTTTAAACTTCTGTCACTTTAACAGACCATCATATACTTATTACTTCCCAATGCCTTCCTCTAGGCCCAAATAATGGTGAAGTTTCATGTAGTCGATGTTCACATAACACCACTAGAGGAAAGACAACACACATCTCACCAAAATATCGAACAAAAACCAAATTCATATGACTACTTATAGCAAGACTTCTCCCATGTCCTCCGGAACAAACGTAACTACTCACAAATCATATTCATGTTCATAATCAGAGGGGTATTAATATGCATAAAGGATCTGAACAAATGATCTTCCACCGAATAAACCAACTAGCATCAACTACAAGGAGTAATCAACACTACTAGTAACCCACAGGTACCAATCTGAGGTTTTGGGACAAAGATTGGATACAAGAGATGAACTAGGGCTTGAAAGGAGATGGTGCTGGTCAAGATGTTGATGGAGATTGACCCCCTCCCGATGAGAGGATCGATGGTGATGACGATGGTGATGATTTCCCCCTACCGGGGGGTGTTTTCCCGACAGAACAGCTCTGCCGGAGCCCTAGATTGGTTTCGCCAAGGTTCTGCCTCGTTGCAGCGGTGTTTCGTCCCAAAAGCTTGCTTATGATTTTTTTCAGGGCGAAAGACTTCATATAGCCAAAGATGGGCACCGGAGGCCTGCCAGGGGGCCCACGAGGCAGGGGGCGCGCCCCCACCCTCGTGGATGGTGGGTGGGCCCCCTCTGGTCCTTCCTTCATCCAATATTTTTTATATATTCTGAAACTGACTTCCGTGAAGTTTCATGACTTTTGGAGTTGTGCAGAGTAGGTCTCTAATATTTGCTCCTTTTCCAGCCCAGAATTCCAGCTGCCAGCATTCTCCCTCTTCGTGTAAACCTTGTAAAATAAATGAGAATAGGCATAAATATTGTGACATAATGTGTAATAGCAACCCATATTGCAATAAATATTGATATAAAAGCATGATGCAAAATGGACGTATCAACTCCCCCAAGCTTAGACCTCGCTTGTCCTCAAATGGAAGCCGATATTGAAAAATATGTCCACATGTTTAGAGATAGAGGTGTCGATAAAATAAAATACGGACATGAGGCCATCATGATCATTCTTAAAACAGCAACACACACACACACACACACACACACACACACACACACACACACACATATATATATATATATATATATATGATTTCTTATGCTAACTATATTTATATGTTTCTCTATTGGCTTGATTGGATGGACCATCAAAGTACCTTGATCGTTGTGGGGAGGGGTGCTGCATATGCGGACGTGTAGGGAGCTGGAAGGAGGACAAGATCTCCCTAGATCATCTTCGCGAGGTGGAGTTTAGTGGCTTGTCTGGACAAGAGTGCCATGACATGGCACACTTGTTGATCCTGAGTTCACAAGCGCTCCAGAGGATGACTTTGATTGTTGAGACATCTAGAGAGATCTCATGTGACGATAGTTTAGACGATGAAAGCCCGCCGCGGCAAAGAACGACCATGGATACATTGATGTTGACGCTTCCATGCCCAAGAGGGAAGTGGAACTCACGCGCTCCGGCTAATGAGGCAACATTAGAATACGAGTGGATGCCAGAGCCATGAACACTAATTTTAAAGCAAGGCTAAACATTTTGACATCTCATGGTTTGCTACCAGTTTTGATCATTGGTGACTAGGAACCTTAATGTTCCTTGATTTAGAAAAATAAAGAACTTTGGAAAATTTAATCCATTATATGTTTTAAATATTGTGTGTTCAAACGTCGTGAGTTTATAGCACTGTTTCGGGCCCTACTTACATGGTAATTTTCTTTTGTAAGACACTTATGTATTTCGGGCATTGTAGGATAAATGACAGTTGAAGTAGAAACCATCTATAATGCATTTCCATGTCATCTATAAAGAAGCACTGAGGGCTGTTCCACATTTTGGGTCGTCATTTTAGTAGTCCATGAAATACCGGTAGCAATTTTAAAAAAAAAACATCAAGTAAATCCTCAAATGCCATCATGCATTGATGTAGAGAAGAAGCTCGGTGCCACAACAAAGAATGAACGAGACAAATAGAACGGGACTAATCAATTCCAATTGCTCGGATTTTATGACAGCCTAACATGATTGTGCTAATAAACCTTTCAAATATATCCTCCCTCTCCGTTCCTAAATATAAGATGTTTTGGCAGTTCAAATTGAACTGCCAAAATGTCATATATTTAGGAGCAGAGGGAGTGGTTGGTAGCCAATCAATCGAGATTACACATCTCAGGCTTTGAGATCCCTTTCTATCTTTTTCTCCATTGTTGCAGCTCCCAAATCCAGGACAGTTATGATTTTTTTAGAAAAGGAAAGGACAGTTATGATGGGGTGGATTAGGGATCTTTCTGTCATATGTACATAGCCAGCGTGATTCTTCCTGAAACTTCTCCATTGTTTTTCTCGGATTTTGACCCTTTCTGGAAAATGTCGGGTGTTTTTTATTGCAAAGTATTTTTATAAATTATTCCAAGAATACTTTGGTATCTTGAAAAACCGTGGTTTCGAATACTTTGAGGTGTTTGGTTCCGATTAAAAGTATTTTTGCACTATTAAAAAAAGAGGCCTAGACTCTTTATTAAAAACTGAGAAAGAGAAAAGGAGGACATTGACCAAATACTACAACATTGCACACTTTGATTGCCATTTAGCCAAACACACCACTGTTTTTGCAATACTTTAAAAAAACAATGTTTTCATAAACTACATATTGCTTTTTCTCGGCATAAAAACTGTAGTATATGTATACTGACTACTGAGGTTTTTTTTAAACATTACTGCCAAACAGAACCAAAGCTAAAAATATCAAGAAAAGGGCGGGAATTGTGGAGGTGCATTGAAGCTTTTGGAAGACTGGTGTATCCACTATCGAAGCAACCTGGGCTGCAGTAAAGCTGTTGAGGAAGAGAACTTTACACAGTTTAAGCAAACACAAGTTCCCAGCAAGCTCGGAAAAGCAGCAAACAACAGCATCAGTCCTCGGCCATGAAGTGTTTGAGGCTGTACATAGCGATGCCCAGGACCCCACCGAAGGCCGCACCCTTGAGCCCTGAGAGGACGGCCGCGAGTGGCCCCCGGCACATGGAGCAGAGGGCGTTGGCGCCGCCCCAGGCGATGAGCGCGTTGATGGGGTCGTCCTCCTGGCTCGCGTGCTTCATGGCGCAGTGAATGGGTTCCACGGCGGCAAGCCAGGCCGCCCAATGTCCGATACGAGGCGCGTTCGTGAGGACCGCCTGGGCGCCGCCGGCGAGCCGGCGGCCTTTGGAGTTGTGGAGGCCCTTGAGGAACTAGAAGGCGGAGCCTCCAATGGCGCCAAGGATGAGGGTAAAACCCGCCTCCTTGACGATTTCCCGTAGCGGCATCTGCTCCGTCGACGTGCCCATCACGGTCGGCATCCGGCAGCGCAGGTGCACTACCACAATCGCCCCCTATGCCAACGGCCCTGGCCATCAGCATAGCCCTGATTCTCGTCGGGACAGGCCTATGCCGACGGCCCCCGTCGGCATAGGGCCGTCGACAACATATCCGTCGGCGTAGCCTGGGAGGCCGTCGGCATAGAAAGGTCTCTGCTAGCGGTAGCGCTACCGCCAAGACCGCCTCCACCTCCGCCTCCGCCTCCGCCTCCGTGGATCGGAGTGGTCGGGCTCCGTGACTCGGGAGTGCTTCAAAGACCACCGCCAACGGTTGATCCACCGGTTCCTTGGATGTTGAAAAGACATATTAACATGATATATGACTGTGTTGAAAGGCATGATATGCTCCGAGTGAATAGATTGGGGATGAACTAACCAGCGAGGGGCCAGTGTTCTGTGCCACAAACTCCTCAAAGGTAAGCAACCTTGGTTGTGGTGGAGGAGATGCTGCTGGTTGCAATTGAGGAACCTTGTCGGCCGCCATTTCCTGAAGAGCATACTGCATCTGGCGATTGTTCTGCTCATGGTATGTGTGGAGGGCCGCGTGCCATGCCATGGTCTCCTAGCGTGTGTACTCCATGTAGGCCTACAGTATGACATGATGGAACTCATAAAATTACTAAATGCGGAAAATAAAGTGAGTAATGAAGATAAGAGGGAAAATACTTACAGATTGCCGCTCCTGAAAGAGGGAATGTGACTGTGCACTAGTCATGGGCGTGCTAGTGCGCTGGCTCAGGCTCGGGTCAATCCGACGGAGCTGTGTGTAGGAGATAGTAGGAGTGATCACAGCATCAAGAACCGCCTCTCGACCATGCTCCTTGGGCCCCATGCCCACCACCACCCTCTCGTCCAGATCCGCCGCAATGGGGTCAGGTGTGTCAGGATGTAACCTCAGATACCCATCGGAGTAGGACTTCTTCCTCTGCGCGGTCTTTTTGCCGTAGTACTTGGGCTCGCCGGTCTTGGAGTCCTTCCGCGTATGGGCGATCTCCCGTGCCTGCATGTGTGAGAGCGGCCGCTTCAGTTTCTCCTCCTGCACCATCCAACAGAGGTTAGTCATACATAAGAAAGTGACGGTAAATAGAAGAAGAAGAATGTTTAATGGAGTTAGTCATACGTTAAGTGCCTTGTGGAGATAGTGGTTTCGGTTTCCCTGAGCATGTATTCCCTCCTTCCCTCAGTTAGCCTTGTTTTTTATTCTCGTAGCTGCCCAGGGGAATTGCCCCTGAAGACGGAGGACAAAGGGTTTTCATCTCGCGAAGAATCAGCAGTTGTGTTGTATATTGACTAAGCTAAATACCATTTTCACTACTTTTGGCCACAAGCGAGATAGAGTTCGGTTTCCTCTGTTTCCAGTTTCAATTCCAAATCATTTGCCGACATGCAGACTCACTTCTCTTTTATGGGATGACTTTTATTATCCAAGTTGTCTATTTACGTGGGTGAAAAGGGCCAACTACAAGACTATGACTACAATACAAGCCATGAGCGATAGCGCAGGAGAAAAGAGTAAGGAGTACCGAAAAAAGAAGATTTTGGACTTTCTGCCCACGAAGAAATAGTAGCATTTGCTAGAAGAAAGGCTGAAATGCCAACGGACCTCTGTCTATTCTCTAATTCACCCGATCCGATAGTACCCATTTTTGGAACGTCGAGTGCCAAAGTCACTGAATGGGTAAGTCACCAATCCAATCCCTTTGACAAATCAGATGTCATATTAGATATCATATTCTATATATATATATATCATAGATAGAATAGACATATAGAATTTTTGGTCGGCAAATTCGAAGGAATCATTGAGTGAAAAAGGAGCAAAGAATGACAAAAGACGAGACTCTACTAGTCTTCACTCTTGTGGTTTCCTCTTCCTCGGTTTCTGTTTTCTTATTCGGGATCTTGCTTTTCATGGTTCTCATCTCTGCACTCCATCCTCATCACACCAAAGATCCACCAATGCCACTCAGGACTCGTCTTTTCCATAACACCAATTTGGACACACCTACATAATGAAAGAATAATGGCATGTCAACACGAAACGGTGAAATGTACCACAAGGTAATGAAAGCATAATGAAAAATCTTTTATACTTACCGCCAAGTACTCGTGCCTCTCCAAGGTAATGCCCATCCTCCACGCTTCTTCCTTGGTCATCTTCACACCAAGAGCGTCGTGATAGTATGTCGAGATGGCCACATAGCGCACCTCGTACTGCATCTGGAGGGCTTCTTCTTGCATTGGCGCAGCACGATCTGGTCCGCTCTGTCCTTGTGCTCCGGAAGAACTCGATAGAATTTCTACAATCATGCATGAAACAAGAATGGAAAAATCCATGAGTTAAATCATTCATGAAACTAGAATGGACTTGTGCTTCTGAAGAGAACTCACCCATAAAGTAGTGATCACGGCCTTGGCATGGGTCTCATGGTCCGCATGGAGGGCCGCTTCCCAGTGGTCCCAGCTCGTGGCCAAAACCCGACGGTCCACGTGCCTGACTGGATCCGGACAGTACAACCCCGGCCAGTATAAATTCAGCAAGACGATGATGAGGCCAACTTGGGAATACGGACCCCTTTAGAATATATCCAGTTGCTGCAAAAGAATGAACTATTAGCATGTGACAAGCAAAATAAATAACAACCGGAATGAGCATGTGACAAGCAAAATAATGAAATTATTACAAAGTGTCACTTACTCTTTCCCCGTGGGCTCAATGAGCCACTTCTGCTCCTCAATAGTAGGAACCTGCTTTGGTAGCTTTGCGTTACCACGCAGTCACCCTTTTTTGTCAACCCCCTTCCCACCACCACCATCATCCCCGCCACCACCCTCCTCCTCGCCTGCCTCCCCCTCCCCAACCTCCTCCTCCTCCTCGCCTGCCTTCTCCTCCACCTCCTCCATGGCCCCATCCCGAACCTCCTCCTCCTCGTCCTCCTCCTCCTCACCAGAGGGTACCTCACTAGAGGAGGGCCTCGAAGACAACACCCCTAAGTCGGTGAGGGTGCGCTCTTTCTGGCCGCGACCCCCTGTAGTGGCTCTCCCCCACCACCTCGCCCTCTAGGGGCTCTCCCCCCGTCCCCTCCTCCTCTAGGGGCACCTCTCCCTCGACCTCCCTGTGAGGAGTCATCGTCAAGTAGCCGCGGGAGGATTACGTGCTCGACCACTCCGACTAGGCAGGCCGACGACCTTGCATAGGAAACCCACGCCTTCGGCCTTCCCCTTGCCCTGTTCCACGAACCTGCATTGAAAAGAGAATAAGCAATTAGTAAATTAATCAAATGAAGGAAAAGGCATGATAATAAGAAATAATAAACACATTAATAAAAAGGCATAAAAAGGCGTATTCCTAAACTATAGAAAAAAAAGACTTGAAACATACATCTGCTAGAACCCATATGAATCATCACTGTTGTAACCTCTTTCTCGGTCCATCTCATCATCACTATCAATCATATCATTTTCGTTGTCTAACTGAGGTGGAGGCTCTTCCTCGTCATCAGCGTCTTCATTTAACTTTTCTAGCATAAGTATGTCATTTTCGTTGACAATGGTCTCACCATCATTCCGTGCATCGTCGTCGTTTGGATCCACATCATCATCACCCAATGGTCCAGCGTCATCATTTCTAACCACATCATCATCATCAGGTTGTTCTTGATAGAACACTCCCTCGTATGTCATGGGGTTAATCTTGTAGTAATCATCTTCATTCGGGTCCGGTAGCTTACCATGTGGCGACACCTTGAACACAACTTCCCAACCCTTTAGGTATTCTTTCTGGCATGGGTAAGGTAGATAATATACTTGTGTAGCTTGGGTAGCCGCAATGAAGAGATCGGCTCCGGCATAGACGGTTGATGGTTTAACTTCGACCAAACCAATGGAAGGCGTATGTTTTACCCCCTCTCGCGGATCGAACCATCGGCATTTGAACACAGGCAGACTTAGGGTCTCGCGCCCCTGGCAGAATTTAATCTTGTAGCCTGATGCCATCAAACTGTCGTCGACGCCCGGGTAGACGGGCCCACGTGATATGCCGACGGCCGTCGTAGGTATATTTGAAGCAACAACGACGGCACCCGTCGGCATAGATGGACATACGCCGACAGCCTTTCTACGCCGACGGCTTTGTTGGGGAACGTAGCAGAATTTTAAAATTTTCTACGCATCACCAAGATCAATCTATGGAGTCATCTACCAACGAGGGAAGAGGAGTGCATCTACATACCCTTGTAGATCATGAGCGGAAGCGTTCAAGAGAACGGGGTTGATGGAGTCGTACTCGACGTGATTCAAATCACCGATGACCAAGTGCCGAACGGACAGCACCTCCGCGTTCAACACACATACGGTTGGGAAGACGTCTCCTCCAACTTGATCCAGCAAGGGGGAAGGAGAGGTTGATGAAGATCCAGCAGCACGACGGTGTGGTGGTGGAAGCAACGGTGATCTCGGCAGGGCTTCGCCAAGCGCTGGGAGACGGAGGAGTGTCATGGGAGGGAGAGGAAGAGGCCAGGGGCTTGGGTGCGCAGCCCTCCCTCCCCCCCGCTATATATAGGGTGCCTAGGGGGGGCGGCGGCCAAAGGGGGTGCCTTGCCCCTCAAGGCAAGGGTGGCGCCCGCCACCCCTAGGGTTTCCAACCCTAGGCGCAGGGGAGGCCCAAGGGGGCGCACCAGCCCACTAGGGGCTGGTTCCACTCCCACTTCAGCCCATGGGGCCCTCCGGGATAGGTGGCCCCACCCGATGGACCCCCGGGACCCTTCCGGTGGTCCCGGTACAATACCGGTGACCCCCGAAACCTTCCCGATGGCCGAAACTGGACTTCCTATATATGAATCTTTACCTCCGGACCATTCCGGAACTCCTCATGACGTCCGGGATCTCATCCGGGACTCCGAAAAACTTTCGGGTTACCGTGTGCTAATATCTCTACAACCCTAGTGTCACCGAACCTTAAGTGTGTAGACCCTACGGGTTCGGGAACCATGCAGACATGACCGAGACACCTCTCCGGCCAATAACCAATAGCGGGATCTGGATACCCATATTGGCTCCCACATGTTCCACGATGATCTCATCGAATGAACCACGATGTCGGGGATTCGATCAATCCCGTATTCAATTCCCTTTGTCAATCGGTATGTTACTTGCCCGAGATTCAATCATCGGTATCCCAATACCTTGTT
This sequence comes from Triticum aestivum, assembly GCF_018294505.1. NCBI lineage: Eukaryota > Viridiplantae > Streptophyta > Magnoliopsida > Poales > Poaceae > Triticum > Triticum aestivum. The sequence goes on from NC_057797.1 coordinate 45,154,369, forward strand.
CAATCTCGTTACCGGCAAGTCACTTTACTCGTTCTGTAACGCATGATCCCGTGACTAACTGCTTAGTCACATTGAGCTCATTATGATGATGCATTAACGAGTGGGCCCAGAGATACCTCTTCGTCATACGGAGTGACAAATCCCAGTCTTGATTCGTGCCAACCCAACAGACACTTTCGGAGATACCTGTAGTGCACATTTATAGCCACCCAGTTACGTTGTGATGTTTGGTACACCCAAAGCACTCCTATGGTATCCGGGAGTTGCACAATCTCATGGTCTATGGAAATGATACTTGACATTAGAAAAGCTTTAGCATACGAACTACACGATCTTGTTCTAGGCTTAGGATTGGGTCTTGTCCATCACATCATTCTCCTAATGATGTGATCCCGTTATCAACGACATCCAATGTCCATGGTCAAGAAACCGTAACCATCTATTGATCAACGAGCTAGTCAACTAGAGGCTTACTAGGGACATGGTGTTGTCTATGTATCCACACATGTATCTGAGTTTCCTATCAATACAATTCTAGCATGGATAATAAACAATTATCATGAACAATGAAATATAATATAATAACAACCAATTTATTATTGCCTCTAGGGCATATTTCCAACAATCTCCCACTTGCACTAGAGTCAATAATCTAGTTCACATCGCCATGTGATTAACACTCACAGGTCACATCGCCACGTGACCAACATCCAAAGAGTTTACTAGAGTCACTAATCTATTTCACATCACTATGTGATTAACACTCAATGAGTTCTGGGTTTGATCATGTTATGCTTGTGAGAGAGGTTGTAGTCAACGGGTCTGCCATATTCAGATCCCTATGTATTTCGCAAAACTTTATGTCATATCATAGATGCTGCTACCACATTCCACTTGGAGCTATTCCAAATTGTTGCTCCATTATACGTATCCGGTATCTCTACTCAGAGCTATCCAGATAGGTGTTAAGCATGCATCGACGTAACTCTTTACGTCGAACTCTTTATCACCTCCATAACCGAGAAATATTTCCTTATTCCTCTAAGGATAATTTTGACCGCTATCTGGTTATCCACTCCTAGATCACCTTTGTACCCTCTTGCCAGACATGTGGCAAGGCACACATCTGGTGCGGTACTCACCATGGCATACCGTATAGAGCCTATGACAAAAGCATAGGGGACGACCTTCGTCCTTCCTCTTTCTTCTGCCGTGGTCAATCTTCGAGTCTTACTCAACTTCACACCTTACAACTCAGGTAAGAAGCCTTCTTTGACTGATCTATTTTGAACTCCTTCAAAAACATGTCAAGGTGTGCGTTCTTTGAAAGTATCATTAGGCGTTTTGATCTATCTCTATAGATCTTGATGCCCAATATGTAAGCAGCTTTATCCAGGTCTTCCTTTGAAAATCACTCTTCAAACAACCGTTTATGCTTTCCAGAAATTCTACATTATATCGAATCAACAATATGTCATCCACATATACTTATCAGAAATGTTGTAGTGCTCCCACTCACTTTCTTGTAAATACAAGTTTCTAGCAAACATTGTATAAACCTAAAAGCTTTGATCACTCCATCAAAGCATATATTCCGACTACGAGATGCTTGCTCTAGTCCATAGAAGGATTGCTGGAGCCAGCATACCTTTTAGCATCCTTAGGATCAACAAAACCTTTTATTGTATCACATACAACTTTTTCTTACGAAAACTTGTAAGAAAACTTGTTTTGACATCCATCTATCAGATTTCATAATCGAAAAATACAGCTAATGCTAACATGATTCCGACGGACTTAAGCATCGCTACGGGTGAGAAATTCTCATCGTAGTCAACTCCTTGAACTTGTGAAAAGACTCTTTCCCACAAGTCGAGCTTCATAGACGGTAACATTACCGCCCACGTCCGTCTTCTTCTTAAAGATCCATTTATCTCAATGGCTTGCCGATCATTGGGCAAGTCCACCAAAGTCCATACTTTGTTCTGATACATGGATCCTATCTCGGATTTCATGGCTTCTAACCATTTGTCGGAATACGGGCCCACCATCGCTTCTCCATAGCTCGTAGGTTCATTGTTGTCTAACAACATGATATCTAAGACAGGATTACTGTACCACTTAGGAGTAGTACCATTAGTGCAGAACCGGGCAATAGCACCGGTTCGTAAGGCCCTTTAGTGCCGGTTTAGGAACCGGCACTAAAATTTCGGCACTAAAGCCCCCCCCCTTTAGTACCGGTTCAGCACGAACCGGTGCTAAAGGGAAACCACGTGGCACAAGCCAGCTCCGGGGGCCGAGAGCCCTTTAGTACCGGTTGGTAACACCAACCGGTACTAAAATGTTTGGGGGGGTTTTGGTTTTATGATTTCTTTTTCATTTAATTTTGTGTTTTCCATTTTAATTCTTTTTCGTTTGCTGGTATTTTACGGTACTACACATTGTACATGTTATGCATATATATATATATATATATATATATATATATATATATATATATATATATATATATAAATAGAATTTCTAGTAGAACCAATCATATATATATCATCAATGTCTCACAAACCACCATATTAATTTACACATACACACATGTATAGCTATATACAATTTCTCCTACATATGCATGTTGCCTTCGGAGCCAGTGGCATTAGCCTAATTGGTGCCTTCGGAGCACGATGACAATTGGAAGTGGTTCATGACCTGGTCGATGGGGGCGGTAGCGGGTAATAGTATTCTCCCTTCGGATTTATGACCTGGTTGAGCAAAAATCCCGCTATTCCCTCTTGAAGTGCTTCTACGCGCTCCGTTTCTAGGAGCTTGTCCCGCACCTCTTTGAACTATTAAGAAGGAGATCAATATGCATGTGTATTAGTTGTGTGACTAGATATCGATAATGGTGTAAAAATTGTGAATAGTGTTCTGACAAGCGTACCCATTCCTGTCTTTGAGATCTGCTCCTTTCGGACGCCATCATGCGAATGTTCTCGCAAATGCAGTATGCACATAGATTAGTCCCCTGCGCCTGCTTCAGGGCCTTTATTACGAGAATGGAATTTAATTTGATCAAATAATAATTAATCAAGCATGATAATTAAAGAGATGGCAGCTAGCTAGCTAGCTAGTACTACTTAATTACTTACCTTGGATCGAAACCATTTCAGCTGTGGTTTCCATTCGCCTTCCGTGACGCTGATGAACCTTGCCCAAGCCCTGCCCGCCGACAAAGAAAATGAATAAAGGGGTTATTAAATAGTTCATATCATGAAATGACGAACTAAATAGGCTGAGATATATAGTTAATGATGATTGAAATTACCTGTTGACTATCCCATACAAGATGTTGTAGTCACTATTTGCTTTGAGTAGCGAGTCCAGTATTTCAACTGTTCCAGCATCAACTTTAATGATACACAAGATCCAGTGAAATCTGCATGCACACACGTTTGCATGTTTTAATTAAGCGGGCATATGTAAGCAAAAACATGTAGCTAGCTAGTAGGCAAAAACAGAGAATTTGTAGTACAAGAAAGTGTGACTCACTCGAAGTTGTAAGGAAGTAGTATATCTTCATTGTATTTGAGGTGCTTCAAGAACTCTAGCATGTTGTCCTCTACCTGCTTTTCATAATGCTTGCTCATTTTCCATGTGTATTGATTAACGGTGTTTGGGTCAATGAACCCAATGCCATAGCGTCCACCTTTTCTCATTTCATACATCTTCATCCTGCATAATACCACAGAAAAGAATATAGTGAGGATAATTATAGGTAATGATTGATCAAAAGGATCACTACAGCTAGCTTGAGACTTAGATTACAGAAAGAAATCACTTACAGACAATAGCAACTGACGATAGATTTGTCGAGTGCGTCTTGATTGTATAACTGAAACAGTTCAGAATACTCAACGGCCACAGCTTTCTCATGGTAGTAATGATCCTTCTTGACATACACCATGAGGGACTCTCGAACGGATCTCTTGATAATGTCCATGTACCATTGATGCAATTCATACATTCTCGTTGGGAGCTTCTTGACATCTTCTGGCTCGACCAAAGGTTGGCCCCGGACATATTTCCGTTTTATTTCCTCTTCTGTAATCCCAGGCATGTCCTCGATCTCGAGGAGTTGTCCAACAGTGATCTTGAGTTCTTCAGCCTACATTATATGCTCCTGGGTTATTACCACATCGCCCACCTCGAGAACGTAAACTGTTTGGCCACAATAATATTGGGCGCGCGTACTGTCACGTGTTGTTGGCGGCACAACAAGCGGGGGGATCGATTGCGCCGCCTATTCTCCCATCTGGGCAACGGTTTTCCCGCATTTTTCGATAGCTGCTTGTTGTTTGCTCGAGCTCGAGCTCGCCTCCTTCTGTAGACGTTGTCGATGTAACTTCCTGATGTGGCGCTCATAGTCTGTGTCAACAGGCTTAGGAGCTGGTGGTTGAGCCATACGAATGAAGTGGTCAACTACTTCCACAGGCACTTTCTCCCTTGGCGGCGGTGGCGGTTTCGGTCCAAAATGGGTGTCGACTTCTTCCCGCACTATGGCATTGGTTTTCTCCTCGGTCCTGTCATAAGCCCTCACAGGAAGAGGAGTAGTGAGGTTTGGACCATATTTATATCGCTTGCCTCCACCTGTACTTCCTGTACTATGACCTCGACTCGTACCGCTACCCACCATAGCTGCGGGGTGTCTCTTCTGCGATTGCTGAGGCAGCGGAGACGGCTGACGGGGCTGAGTTGGATGAGGAGGAGTGGCCTGAAGCTGTGCCGACTTGCAGTGGCCTGAGGTTGTGCCGGACTTGGAGGAGGAGTGGACGTCTGATGCTGTGTCGGACTTGGAGGAGGAGTGGCCTGACACTTTGCCGGACTTGGAGGAGGAGGAGTGGCCTCACGCATTGGTGGACTTGGAGGAGCGGGAGTCTACTGACTCGGTAGCGGACTTCGACGAGGAGTCGGGTGACGCGGTGTCGGTGGCCTTCGAAAGATGATGCAATCCTTTCTCCATAGGATGACACGATGTATGGCCTCTCCCGATGTGTGCTCGTCGTCACCTCCAGGAATGTCAAGCTATAGCTCCGAATATGGGTCCAGCACCTCATCAACCAAGACACGAGTATAGCCCGCTGGAATCGGGTTGCAATGGAAGGTTGCCTCGGGGGAATTTGAAAAAGCAACGGCGTCCCCCACCTTCATGGATATGTTCTTCATTTTGAAGTGTAGCTCGCAGTTAGTGTTCTCCGTGATGTCATCCACGGGGTATCTATCCAGCACTACTGCGTCGCCCGGGGTGGAACCCACGCTGCTTCTCGGCATGGATGGGGCGGTGGTATCCAATGCTGGATCATCCGCTAGCTGCTGCAGCTGCTGAGACCCCCTTTGCTGGCTAAGTGAGTCGATCTGCTCCTACTGCCGCTGGAATTTAGCTGCCAATTCCGCTTGACTTGCTTCTAGGCCTTGAAGGCGTTCATAGTCCCGCTTCCTCTGCTCCTCCTCCATCTTCCTCTTCTTCTCCTCCGCAATCTTCTTTCTCGCATGGGTTCTGTAGTCAGAGTTCCAATCCGAAAACCCCTCATACCACGGAATAGCGCCCTTGCCTCGTGTTCTTCCCGGGTGTTCAGGATTTCCCAGGGCACGCGTAAGCTCGTCGTTCTCTCTGTTGGGCTGGAACACCCCCGATCGAGCCTCTTCTATTGCAACGAGTAGCGCATCGTCGGCTCCGTTCAGACATGCCTTCGTCGAAACATTGCCTGTCTTCGGGTCCAACTCCCCCCCATGCGCATAGAACCAAGTCCTGCACCTGGGGGGCCATCTCTTAGTAACCGGAGTGACACTTGCATCCTCCATCTCTTTCTCAGACTTATCCCACTTAGGCATTGCCACCGCGTAGCCACCTGGCCCCAGCTTATGGAACTTATCCTTTTTTCGGCATTGGCCTTGTTTATTCTCGACCGTTCCTTAGCTAATTCTGAATCCTTGAATTTCACGAAATCGTCCCAATGAGCACTTTGATTCTCTAGTATCCCCTCGAATACTGGAGTCTTCCTTCCTCCCTTGACGTACTTCTCCCACGTAATTCTCTTGTGGTTCTTGAATGCAACCGCCATCTTCTTCTGTGATATTATCTGGTAGGGTGAAATGTTCCATGAGAGTATCCCAAAGCAGTTTTTTTTTATTATCGTCGACAAAAGTAACATCTGGACGTGGCTTTGCTGGCTTTCTCCATTCTTGAAGGGAGATCGGGAGTTGGTCCTTCACAAGAACTCCACACTGACGAACGAACTTGTCCGCAATCTTCTTAGGCGCTAATGGTTCGCCATTAGGTTTGAATGCCTCGATATTGTACTTTACGCCCTCCTTCAACTTTTTGTTCGGGCCTCGTTTCGTCCTTGTGCCTGAAGATTTGCTCGATCCGGATGGCTGAAAGAAGAAAGATCGATTCGTTAATATATCTTCAACTCATTTAAAACATGCGATGATCACCAGATTTCTGCTTATATAAATATATATACCTCGCCGGTGTTTGTTGTTTCAGGATCAACATGTTCTTCGTCGTAGTTCATGACTTCATCTTCTCGGTCGTCGCGATCGAATATCATATCACCCTCTCCGGTGTTGTTTAGAAATTCGGAGCCGTCAAAATCTTCTTCATTCTGATCATCATCTGGCCTGCGTATGATATCGAACATGGTCTGTTCTCTCTCTCTGTCGGTATTGTCCGCCGTAGCTTTTATTTAACTATGCCAAAAGAAATATAAAACAATTTAGTATAATCTCGAATAATAGATATAATCTCGAATACATCGTCTCGAATAATAGATATAATCTCGAATACTTCGTCTCGAATAATAGATTTAATCTCGAATACGTCGTCTCGAATAATAGATATAATCTCGAATACATCGTCTCGAATAATAGATATAATCTCGAATACATCGTCTCGAATAATAGATTTAATCTCGAATACGTCGTCTCGAATAATAGATATAATCTCGAATACATCGTCTCAAATAATATATATAATCTCGAATATTATATATTGAATACATCACTAGCTAGCTAGCTAGCTAATAAAGATCGAATACTAGAGAGTAATCTAGGCGGTGGACAACCAAAGTGAAGGAACCATCACTGGATCATAGCTCGGGTGATCTCCCCAAAGAACCTGCCAGGTATTGGAGAACCTGACGTCCATAGCAGCCATGTAGCGATGGACGTGCTCGTCCTCCTCCCTAACACGGCAACGTACCACCTCCGGCGGGGCCGACTCCCTCCGCACCGAAAGTGGCCCACGCGAATGCCACCAAAGGAGATGAGGGTCGACGACGGGACCCGGGACCGGGTTCCTCACCAAGCGTCGCGCCCCTGAAGGTAGCACCTCCCAGTGCTAGCCCGGCGGAGCCCAGTCCCGGACATGGGTCCTCTGAAGCAGGACGTCGTCGCGGATGGGTCGACGATAAGGATGCGGGCCGGGCATCGTCGACAACAAATACTATATGCAAATGTAACACTAATTATGCTATCATTGCATATGTCAAAATTCTATATGCTATTTCATACTAATTAAGCATCTAACACTAAAAACAGAAAAAACAACTTCTATACATCCATTAAAAATAGAAAAACAACATTATATAAAAAAATTACATACTAATTAAACACTAATTATATCTGGGCTCACTAAAAACACTAAGCATCTAACACTAAGCATCTAACACTAAGCATTGCATATGTCAAAATTCTATATGCTATTCCATACTAATTAAACACTAAGCATCTAACACTAAAAATAGAAAAACAACTTCTATGTGCGTGTGTGTGTGTGTGTTCATCATGCATGCTTGTGTGTGTGTATATGGGCTCGGGGGGGCGGCGCCCATGGTGGCCACCGGGGGCGAAGGAGAGGGGTTAGAGGGGGAGAGCTCACAGCGGGGCGACGGCGACGGCGAGGCGATGGCCCGGGGCGTGATGGGGCGGCGACGCGGGGACGGCGCGACGGGGACGTACGGGGACGGGCCCGGGGCGGCGACGGAGACGAGGGCGGCGACGGTGACGGGGGCGGCGACGGGGACAGGGGCAGCGACGGGGATGAGGGCGGCGACGAGGATGGGGGCGGCGACGGCAACGGCGCGTGACGGGGGCGGCGTAGGACGGGGGCGGCGTCGATCGATCGGGAAGAAACAGAGGGGGAGAATGAAATTTTTCAAAGTGTTGTATATATAGAAGGCACCTTTAGTACCGGTTGGAGCCACCAACCGGTACTAAAGGTCTGTTTTGGCTAGCCCAAGCGGCGGGAAGCGACCCCCTTTAGTACCGGGTGGTGGCTCCAACCGGTACTAAAGGCCCCCCCTTTAGTACCGGGTGGTGCCACGACCCGGTACTAAAGGGGGTGCGCTGCCAGGCGAGGGGCGCAGAAGTTTAGTCCCACCTCGCTAGCTGAAGGGCTCTCACACCTGCTTATAAGCCCCGCCGCCGCTGCTGTCTCGAGCTCCTCTCTAAAGCAGGCCGTCTGGGCCTACCTCTGCTACTCTGCCCTGTGGGGCCTATTGGGCTTGCAGGCCTGCATCCTGGCCCAACAATAGGTTGGGTTTCTAGTCGTATGCAGGCCGCTGTGGCCCGGTAGGTGGGCTTTTTCATTTAGTTTTTTCTTTTCTGCTTTATTTATTTTGTTTTATTTATTTTTAGTTGTTTTTTGCTGTATTTAGAGTTTCTTTGTGAATATTTTTGATAGTTTTTAGAAACTTTCAGTTAGTGCCGGTAGTTTTTAAATTTGAATAGTTTAAATTTTGAATTATTTGAAATTTGTGTGAATCACTAGTTTGTGAATAACTTAACTTTAAAAATACATTTTTCAGTGATTCTTTTTTCTTATGTTTAATATTAGTGTATTTTATCATTATATTCAATTTGGTAAAGCTTAAGTTATTTAAAAAATGAAATGCCTTTGTAACAGATGAGTTTTCGTCCGAAACCCTGATACTTCGAAACAGATTGTCCATTTTGTACACGAAGTGCGTCCAGTTTTTGCGGTAACCCTCTCTACTTTTTTGCACATGCTATGTGGGTGAAATTATGATACCATGCCAACTTTCATCCTTTTCTGAGTTCATTTGAAATGCTTTTCAATTTCAGGGTCATTTAGCTGAAAAAATCAGTAAATGCATGAAAGAATTTGCTTGCACATAAAATTTCTTCGCGTTTCAAATGCCAAAACACATAACTAGCTACCCTAACTATTACAGAGATTCCCTCCTGGGTGTGAAACACAGAAGAAAGTTATGATAGTTAAGCCGATCACATCCCAGATCTTTGGGTGTGAAACTTTTTCTTCGCGTGTGTCCCTTTGCGTCGTAGCCATGGAAAATCTTCATCATTTAACGGGATGCTCGGGTCAATATTCACTGTGAATGGAGCAATTTCATCAAACTTTTCATAATCTTCTGACTTGTCTGTCTTGTCATCCACTCCCACGATGTTTCTCTTCCCAGAAAGAACTATGTGCCGCTTTGGCTCATCATACGATGCATTCGCTTCCTTATCTTTTCTTTTTCTTAGCTTGGTAGACATGTCCTTCACATAGAAAACCTGTGCCACATCATTGGCTAGGACGAATGGTTCGTCTGCATATGCAAGATTGTTGAGATCCACTGTTGTCATTCCGTACTGCGGGTCTTCCGTTACCCCGCCTCGTGTCATATTGACCCATTTGCACCGAAACAAAGGGACCTTCAAACCACGTCGATAGTCAAGTTCCCATATGTCCTGTATATAACCATAATATGTTTCCTTTCCCGTCTTGGTTTCTGCATCAAAGTGGACACCACTGTTTTGGTTGGTGCTCTTCTTATCTTGGGCGATCGTGTAAAATGTATTACCATTTATCTCGTACCCTTTGAAAGTCATTATATTCGAAGATGGTAACTGGGACAGCAAGTACAGGTCATCTTCAATAGAGGTGTCATGCATGGTACGTGCTTGCAACCAGCTGGCGAAACTCCTTGTTTGTTCACGTGTAAATCCAGTCATCAGACCGCTCCGGGTGTTTGGAGCGTAGCAAATTCTTGTGTTCATCCATATACGGAGCCACCAAGGCGGAATTCTGTAGAACTGTGTAGTGTGCTTCAGTGAGAGAATGTCCGTCCATACATATTATTTGTTCCCCTCCTAGCGTGCCTTTTCCATCCAGTCTGCCCTTATGCCGTGATTCAGGAACACCAATCGGCTTAAGGTCAGGAATAAAGTCAATACAAAACTCAATGACCTCCTCATTTTGACGGCCCTTGGAGATGCTTCCTTCTGGCCTAGCACGGTTATGAACATATTTCTTTAAGACTCCCATGAACCTCTCAAAGGGGAACATATTGTGTAGAAATACAGGACCCAAAACGTTAATCTCTTCGCATAGGTGAACTAGGACGTGCGTCATGATGTTGAAGAAGGATGGTGGGAACACCAACTCGAAACTGACAAGACATTGCACCAAATCATTCTGTAACCTTGGTATGATTTCTGGATCGATTACCTTCTGAGAGATTGCATTGAGAAATGCACATAGCTTCACAATGGCTAATCGAACGTTTTCCGATAGAAGCCCCCTCAATGCAACCGGAAGCAGTTGCGTCATAATCATGTGGCAGTCATGAGACTTTAGGTTCTGGAACTTTTTCTCTGCCATGTTTATTATTCCCTTTATATTCGACGAGAAGCCAGACGGTACCTGAATACTGAGCAGGCATTCAAAGAAGATTTCCTTCTCTTCTTTGGTAAGAGTGTAGCTTGCTTGACCCTGATGTATGCCGTCTTTTCCGTGCATACGTTGCTGGTCCTCCCGTGCCTCAGGTGTATCTTTTGTCTTCCCATACACGCCCAAGAAGCCAAGCAGGGTCACACAAAGATTCTTCGTCACGTGCATCACGTCGATTGCGGAGCGGACCTCGAGGTCTTTACAATAGGGCAAGTCCCAAAATATAGATTTCTTCTTCCACATGGGTGCGCGTCCGTCAGCGTCATTCGGAACAGGTTGTCCACCAGGACCCTTTCCAAAGACCACCTTCAAATCCTTGACCATATCATGTACATCAGCACCAGTACGGTGGCGAGGCTTCGTCCGGTGATCTGCCTCACCTTTGAAATGCTTGCCTTTCTTTCTTACGGGATGCCTGCTCGGAAGAAATCGACGATGTCCCAGGTACACAATCTTATTAGCCAAATATATACTGTCGGTATCGTCCAAACAGTGTGTGCATGCGCGGTATCCCTTGTTTGTCTGTCCTGAAAGGTTACTGAGAGCAGGCCAATCATTGATGGTCACGAACAGCAACGCCTTTAGGTCAAATTCTTCCCCCATGTGCTCATCCCACGCACGTACACCTGTTCCATTCCACAGTTGTGAGAGTTCTTCAACTAATGGCCTTAGGTACACATCAATGTCGTTGCCGGGTTGCTTAGGGCCTTGGATGAGCACTGGCATCATAATGAACTTCCGCTTCATGCACAACCAAGGAGGAAGGTTATACAAACATAGAGTCACAGGCCAGGTGCTATGGTTGCTGCTCTGCTCCCCAAAAGGATTAATGCCATCTGCGCTTAGACCAAACCATACGCTCCTTGCGTCATCTGCAAACTCCTTCCCATACTTTCTTTCGATTTTTCTCCACTGCGACCCGTCAGCGGGTACTCTCAACTTTCCGACTTTCTTACGATCTTCTCTGTGCCATCGCATCGCCTTGGCATGCTCTTTGTTTTGGAACAAACGTTTCAACCGTGGTATTATAGGAGCATACCACATCACCTTGGCAGGAATCTTCTTCCTGGGGCGCCGGCCCTCGACATCACCAGGGTCATCGCGGCAGATCTTATAGCGCAATGCACCACATATCGGGCAAGCGTTCAAATCCTCGTACTCACCGCGGTAGAGGATGCAATCATTAGGGCATGCATGTATCTTCTGCAGCTCTAACCCTAGAGGGCAGACAGCCTTCTTTGCTTCGTACGTACTCTCGGGCAATTCGTTGTCCTTTGGAAGCATATCCTTTATCATTACCAGCAACTTTCCAAATCCCTTGTCAGATACACCATTCTCTGCCTTCCGTTGCAGCAATTTCAGTGTGGTTCCCAGCTTTTTCTTGTCACCTACGCAATTCGGGTACAACAATTTTTTGTGATCCTCTAACATGCGCTGCAACTTCTTCTTCTCCAAATCACTTGCGCAGTTTCTCTTTGCATCGGCAATGGCCCGACCTAGATCATCAACGGGCTCATCTGATGCCTCTTCTTCAGCTTCTTCCCGCATTGCCGGCTCAGCTTCTTCCCGCATTACCGGCTCAGCTTCTTCCCCCATTGTTGTATCATCGTATTTAGGGAACCCATGGCCAGGATAGCTGTCGTCGTCCTCTTCTTCTTCATTGTCTTCCATCATAACCCCTCTTTCTCCGTGCTTGGTCCAAAATTATAATGGGGCATGAAACCGGACTTAAACAGGTGGACGTGAATGGTTCTTGACGTAGAGTAATTGTGACCATTCTTACAGCGAGCACATGGACAAGGCATAAAACCATCCGCCCGCTTGTTTGCCTCAGCCGCAAGCAGAAAAGTATGCACGCCCTCAACGAACTGGGAGAGCATCGGTCATCGTACATCCATTGCCGGCTCATCTTCATTACACAACACCGAATAGACCAAATTAATACAAGTTCATACAATTAATACAAGTTCATACATAAAGTTCATACAACACTTAAATGCAACAAACAAATAACTCTCTAGCTAAAGCATTTAAATGCAACAACAAATACGATCAAGATCGCAACTAAGGTAACAATGGATCCAACAGCATAATGATACCAAGCCTCACTATCGATGGCATATTTTCTAATCTTTCTAATCTTCAAGCGCATTTTCTCCATCTTGATCTTGTGATCATCGACGACATCGGCAACATGCAACTCCAATTCCATCTTCTCCCCCTCAATTCTTTTCAATTTTTCTTTCAAGTACTCATTTTCTCTTTCAACTAAATTTAACCTCTCGGCAATAGGGTCGGTTGGAATTTCCGGTTCACATACCTCCTAGAAAAAATTTCTATGTCAACTTGATGGGCATAATTTGTCATAAACACGAAATGCAACTAGTTTTAAAAGAGAATATACATACCACATCCGAATCATAACAAGGACTAGGGCCGACGGGGACGGATATCAAAACCATGGCACTATATGTATAACAAACAACGTACGAGTAAGATAATTATACAAGTAACTATATATCCAAATCACACAAACATCAATTTTTATATAAAATTTCATGAACAAGAGGCTCACCACAAGGTGGTGCCGGCGACGGGACGGTGCGGGCGATCGACGGTGGCTACGATGGAGATTTAGAAGGCACTAAGTAAACCACACCTACATATGCAAACTAAGTGTTATTTTTTACCTCAAATTGCATATAAATCAAATACTAGCACATATATATATCCTCCCAAATTACTAAACTCACAAATTAATCACTATGTAAACCAATGCAAGAGCTAATCTAGCAATGAGAGATGAAAGGACAAAGTTGCTAACCTTTGTGATCATTTGAATGGATGAGGGCCTTCAAATCTTGACAAATTTTGGGCAAATTTTGTGATGAACTCGAGAGGAAGAAGGGAAGAACAGAGGAGAGGGAGAGGGTAAAGGGGGAAGAACAGAGTGCTGGTGGACGAAGGGTCTATATAGGATGACCTTTAGTACCGGTTCGTGGCACGAACCGGTACTAAAGGGGCTGGAGGGGCCCCAGTCTGACAACATCCTGCCACCACTCTCATTAGTACCGGTTCGTGGCACGAACCGGTGCTAAAGGTTCGCCACGAACCGGTACTAATGAAAGCGGCCCGGCTAGCCATTGGAACCGGCACTAATGTATACATTAGTGCCGGCTCAAATACAAACCGGCACTAATGTGCTTCACGTTTGACCCTTTTTCTACTAGTGAACATATCCTTGTCGACCTATGAGGTTCGATAGCAACTTGATCTGAAGCTTCATGATCACTATCATTAACTTCCTATTCAACAGACATAGGCGCCACAGAAAACATCTTTCTGTGTTGCATCACTCTTCGGTTGAAGTAAAGGTTCGACAACCTCATCAAGTTCTATCTTCCTCCCACTCAATTCTTTCGAGAGAAACTCCTTCTCGAGAAAGGACCCGTTCTTAGTGACAAACAATTTGCCCTTGGATTTGAGATAGAAGGTGTACCCAACTGTCACCTTTGGGTATCCTATGAAGATGTGTTTGTCCGCTTTGGGTTCGAGCTTCTCCGGCTGAAGCCTTAAGCATCGCAGCCCCAAACATTAAGAAACGACAACTTTGGTTTCTTGCCAAACCAATGTTCGACGTCGTCTCAACGGACTTAGATGGTGCCCTATCTTAAGTGAATGCAGCTGTCTCTAATGCATAACCTCAAAATGAAAACGGTAGATCGGCAAGAGACATCATAGATCGCACCATATCTCATAGGGTTTGATTATGACGTCCGGACACACCATTACCCTGTGGTGTTCCAGGTGGCTTCAACTGTGAAACAGTTCCACAATGTCTTAAGTGTTTGCCAAACTCATAACTCATAAATTCTCATTGATCAGATCGTAGGAATTTGATCTTCTTGTTATGACGATTCTTAACTTCACTTTGAAATCGCTTGAACTTTTCAAACGTTTCAGACTTGTGCTTCATTAAGTAAATATACCTATATCTACTCAAATCGTCAGTGAAGATGAGAAAATAGCGATATCCACCGCACGCTTCAATTCTCATTGGATCACACGCATCAGCATGTATGATTTCTAACAAGTCACTTACCGTTTCATTGTACCTGAAAACGGGGTCTTAGTCATCTTGCCCATGAGGCATGGCTCGCATGTGTCAAGCGATTCAAAATCAAGTGACTCCAAACATCCATCGACATGGAGTTTCTTCATGCATCTTACGCCAATATGACCTAAGAGGCAGTGCCACAAGAAAGTGGTACTATCATTAATAACTCTACATCTTTTGGCGTGAACATGTGTATTACCACGACCGAGATTCAATGAACCATTCACATAGGGTGCATGACCATGAAAGGTATTATTCATGTAAATAGAATAACCATTATTCTTTAACTTAAATGAATAACCGTATTACAATGAACATGATCTAATCATATTCATGCTCAACGTAGACACCTGATAACATTTATCTAGGTTCAATACTAATCCCAAAGGCAGATGGAGCGTGCGATGGTGATCTCATCAACTTTGGAAACACTTCACCTCGCCCTTAGCCAGTCTCCGTTTAGTCTGTAGCTTTTGCTTCAAGTCACCAATAATAGCAACTGAACCGGTATCCAATACCTAGGTGCTACCAGGAGTACTAGTGAGGTACACATTAATAACATGTATATACTTTGTTGAAGTTGCCAGCCTTCTTATCTACCATGCATTTGAGGTAATTCCGCTACCAGTGACCGTTCCCCTTACAATAGAAGCACTTAGTCTCGGGTTTGGGTCCAACCTTGGGTTCCTTCACTGGAGCGGCAACTGGTTTGCCATCCATGAAGTTTCCCTTCTAGCCCTTGCCCTTCTTGAAACCAGTGGTCTCGTTAAACCATCAACACTTGATGCTCCTTCTTGATTTCTACCTTTTGTGGTCTTAAGCACCGCGAACAGCTCCGGGATCAACTCCATCCCTTGCATGTCATAGTTCATCACGAAGATCTAGTAGCTTAGTGATAGTGGCTAGAGAACTCTATCAATCACTATCTTATCTGGAAGTTTAACTCCCACTTGATTTAAGTGATTGTAGCACCCAGACATTCTGAGCACATGCTCACTGGCTGAGCTATTCTCCTCCATCTTGTTGGCAAAAGAACTTGTCAGAGGTCTCATACCTCTCAACACGGGCATGAGCCTGAAATCCCCATTTCAGCTCTTGGAACATCTCATATGTCTTATGGCGTTCAAAACGTCATTGGAATCCTGATTCTAAGCCGTAAAGTATGGTGCACTAAACTACTAAGTAGTCATCAGGATGTGTCTGTCAGGTGTTCACAACATCCACAGACGACGTTGTAGGGGTTTGCACATCGAGCGGTGCATCAAAGACGTAAGCCTTCTGTGTAGCAGTGAGGACACTCCTCGGACTATGGACCCAGTCCGCATCATTGCTTATAATATCTTTCAACTTGGTCTTTCTCTAGGAATGTATTGAAACAGGGAGCTACAACGTGAGCTATTTATCTACAACATATTTGCAAAGACAATTTAGACTATGTTCATGATAATTAAGTTCACCTAATCAAATTATTTAATGAACTCCCACTCAGATAGATATCCCTCTAGTCATCTAAGTGAAACATGATCCGAGTCAACTAGGCCGTGTCCGATCATCACGTGAGACGGACTAGTCAACATCGGTGAACATCTTCATGTTGATCGTATCTTCTGTACGACTCATGCTCGACCTTTCGGTCTTCCGTGTTCCGAGGCCATGTCTGTACATGCTAGGCTCGTCAAGTCAACCTAAGTGTATTGCGTGTGTAAATCTGGCTTACACCCGTTGTATTCGAACGTTAGAATCTATCACACCCGATCATCACGTGGTGCTTCAAAATAATGAACCTTCGCAATGGTGCACAGTTAGGGGGGACACTTTCTTGAAATTATTATGAGGGATCATCTTATTTAAGCTACCGTCGTCCTAAGCAAATAAGATGTAAAACATGATAAACATCACATGCAATCAAATAGTGACATGATATGGCCAATATCATTTGCTCCTTTGATCTCCATCTTCGGGGCTCCATGATCATCGTTGACACCGGCATGACACCATGATCTCCATCATCATGATCTCCATCATTGTATCTTCTTGAAGTTGTCTCGTCGTCTATTACTTCTACTACTATGGCTAACGCTGTAGCAATAAAGTAAAGTAATTACATGACGTTTAAGTTGACACGCAGGTCATAAATAAATTAAGACAACTCCTATGGCTCCTGCCGGTTGTCATACTCATCGACATGCAAGTAGTGATTCCTATTACAAGAACATGAACAATCTCATACATCACATATATCATTCATCACATCCTTTTGGCCATATCACATTACAAGGCATATGCTGCAAAAACAAGTTAGACGTCCTCTAATTGTTGTTGCAAGTTTTTACGTGGCTGCTATAGGTTTCTAGCAAGAACGTTTCTTACCTACGCCAAAACCACAATGTGATATGCCAATTTCTATTTACCCATCATAAGGACCCTTTTCATCGAATCCGATCCGACTAAAGTGGGAGAGACAGACACCCACTAGCCACCTTATGCAACTAGTGCATGTCAGTCGGTGGAACCAGTCTCACGTAAGCATACGTGTAAGGTCGGTCCGGGCCGCTTCATCCCACGATGCCGCCGAATCAAGATAATACTAGTAACGGCAAGTAAATTGACAATATCGACGCCCACAACTGTTTTGTGTTCTACTCGTGCATAGAAACTACGCATAGACCTAGCTCATGATGCCACTGTTGGGGAACATAGCAGAATTTTAAAATTTTAAACGCATCACCAAGATCAATCTATGGAGTCATCTAGCAACGAGGGAAGAGGAGTGCATCTACATACCCTTGTAGATCACGAGCGGAAGCGTTCAAGAGAACGGGGTTGATGGAGTCGTACTCGATGTGATTCAAATCACCGATGACCAAGTGCCGAATAGACAGCACCTCCTTGTTCAACACACATACGGTTGGGAAGACGTCTCCTCCAACTTGATCCAGCAAGGGGGAAGGAGAGGTTGATGAAGATCCAGCAGCACGACGGCGTAGTGGTGGAAGCAACGGTGATCTTGGCAGGGCTTCGCCAAGCGCTGGGAGACGGAGGAGTGTCACGGGAGGGAGAGGGAGAGGCCAGGGGCTTGGGTGCACAGCCCTCCCTCCCCCCACTATATATAGGGTGCCTAGAGGGGCGCCGGCCCTAGGAGATCCAATCTCCTAGGGGGGCGGCGGCCAAAGGGGGTGCCTTGCCCCCCAAGGCAAGGGTGGCACCCCCACCCCTAGGGTTTCCAACCCTAGGTGCAGGGGAGGCCCAAGGGGGACACGCCATCCCACTAGGGGCTGGTTCCCCTCCCACTTCAGCCCATGGTGCCCTCCGGGATAGGTGGCCCCACCTGGTGGACCCCCGGGACCCTTCCGGTGGTCCCGGTACAATACCGGTGACCCCCGAAACCTTCCCGATGGCCGAAACTGGACTTCCTATATATGAATCTTTACACCGGACCATTCCGGAACTCCTCGTGACGTCCGGGATCTCATCCGGGACTCCGAACAACTTTCGGGTTACCGTGTGCTAATATCTCTAGAACCCTAGCGTCACCGAACCTTAAGTGTGTAGACCCTACGGGTTCGGGAACCATGCAGACATGACCGAGACACCTCTCCGGCCAATAACCAATAGCGGGATCTGGATACCCATATTGGCTCCCACATGTTCCACGATGATCTCATCGGATGAACCACGATGTCGGGGATTCAATCAATTCCGTATTCAATTCTCTTTGTCAATCGGTATGTTACTTGCCCGAGATTCGATCGTCGGTATCCCAATACCTTGTTCAATCTCGTTACCGGCAAGTCACTTTACTCGTTCCATAACGCATGATCCCGTGACTAACTGCTTAGTCACATTGAGCTCATTATGATGATGCATTACCGAGTGGGCCCAGAGATACATCTCCGTTATACGGAGTGACAAATCCCAGTCTCGATTCGTGCCAACCCAACAGACACTTTCGGAGATACCTGTAGTGCACCTTTATAGCCACTCAGTTACGTTGTGACGTTTGGTACACCCAAAGCACTCCTACGGTATCCGGGAATTGCACAATCTCATGGTATAAGGAAATGATACTTGACATTAGAAAAGCTTTAGCATATGAACTACACGATCTTGTTCTAGGCTTAGGATTGGGTCTTGTCCATCACATCATTCTTCTAATGATGTGATCCCGTTATCAACAACATCCAATGTCCATGGTCAGGAAACCGTAACCATCTATTGATCAACGAGCTAGTCAACTAGAGGCTTACTAGGGACATGGTATTGTCTATGTATCCACACATGTATCTGAGTTTCCTATTAATACAATTCTAGCATGGATAATAAACGATTATCATGAACAATGAAATAAAATGTAATAACAACCAATTTATTATTGCCTCTAGGGCATATTTTCAACAGGCTTTAGCTGGGCCGTCGGGGTATGCCCATCTATGTCGACGGGGGCCGTCGGCATAGATTTGGCCGTCGGCAACACAAGTTTTTCTGATAGTGGTGGGGCGACGGTGACTTGAGTTGCAAGTTGGCGACGACAGCAACACACGCGCGACCTATAAATCAGGGACGTGGGGTGGCTTGAGTTTGGACCTCTCGCGTCTACCGCAAGACATCGACAATCAAAAGGTTGCGTACGTCTACGGTAGTCATGCTGGGTTCCAAGTTTTCATCTTCCGAACAAGATTCTACAATAGATACCATGCAAAGAAAAAAAATCAAGATTTATACTTGCTCAATAATATGCGAGTATATTTGATATAATAAAATATTATATTATAGGACGAAGGGAGTATTTAATAAAAACTTTCGTAGGCGTAGGAAATTCTAGAAAACAAGAAAATTACACCCCGGTTATCAAAAAGCGAAAGAGACACAATCTCTAGCTTGAGCCGAAGACGCGTCATCGTTGTTGCTTTATCACCCAAGCCGTCCTGGCATGGTAATCAGCAGCCGGCATATTGACGCGGAAAAATTGCAATGGATTTAAAACAATAGTTTATTCTTAAGTAAAATCACATGAGAGAAGCTTCTCTAGATTGTCCCATATATGTTTTCTATTTTCTTTACTAAAACTATGCTAAGGTCCATGTGGACAAAGGCCTGAGAGAAGAAGCAACAATTTTGTAGTGTCATGGAGACACCGAATGGGAGAAAAAGAAACAAAAAACTATGTTTTTGGTCCGTCGGGTTCTCCAAAAATATAGACTGGGTCCCATAAGATTTTTGATATACATTTGGTCCTTCAAATCTCAAAATTGGATAAGTTTGTTCTAAAACCAGATTTTAAGCACGTTGATCGGGTCTGACCATGTTGACCAAGTTCGACTGACGAATGGTAAATTCAAAAAAAAGAGCAAAAATCAAAAAGATAACTCTAAACCAAGACGCTTGGTTGCATGAAAACTTGTGTGGTGTTTTGACATCCGAGGAGCTCGCGGCAAAAAAGAACTAATTTTGGCTCACAAAAAAGCCAAATATTGTTTATTTTTCTAAAGCTCCTCGGATGTTATTTGACCACAAAAGTGTACACACACCAAGCGCACCCAAGCATGTTGGTTGTCACAAAATTTCAGAATTGTTTGCTATTTTCATCGGTCAAAACCTGGTCAACATGGTCAGAACCGGTCAAACATGGTCAAACCCCTGTCAACGTGCTTAAAATCTGGTTTTGGACCAAACTTATCCAATTTTGAGACTTGAAGGACCAATATATGCCAAAAAGTCTTGAGAAACCAAGTCTATACTTTTGGAAAACTTAGGGGACGAAAAACATACTTTTCTCAAAAAAAAACCACAATCACGTTGTTGCTGCAAAAAAGGCCCAAGGAACATCACTCCAAACCCCAAGGGTCGGCCTTCCATCATCAACACCGTTGGTTGCCCGCAATACCACCACCGCAAAAAGAGAATGAAGAAGAGGATCATTACCTCCATGCCAACACAAAGACATATGATGCACCCGTCTAGATCGAAAGGACCAAACCAACATAGAAACTTCCTCCCAAATCAAACAACGAGAGCCGAGAGAACCAGCTCTTAGATGGGAGATGTGGAGAAAATTCATTCATAGATGCCATCGCTGATGCCACGTCACTGGATCTCCTAAAATATAGACCGGGTCCCACAAGATTTTTGGTATACATTTGGTCCTTCAAATCTCAAAACTGGATAAGTTTGATCTAAAACCAGATTTTAAGCACGTTGATCGGGTCTGACCAAGTTTGACCATGTTGACCAGGTTTGACTGAAAAATGGTAAATTCAAAAAAAGCGCAAAAAATCAAAAAGATAACTCTGAAATTTTGTGGCAACACAGATGCTTGGTTGCATGAAAATTTGTGTGGTGTTTTGACATCCGAGGAGCTCGTGACAAAAAAAACTAATTTTGGCTCACAAAAAAGCCAAATTTTGTTTTTTTTCTATAGCTCCTCGGATGTTATCTGACCACAAAAATGTACACGCACCAAGCGCACCCAAGCAAGTTGGTTGTCACAAAATTTCAGGATTTTCTTGAATTTGTTTGCTATTTTCATCGGTCAACATGGTCAAAACCGGTCAAACATGGTCAAACCCTGGTCAACGTGCTTAAAATATGGTTTTGGACCAAACTTATCCGGCTTTGAGACTTGAAGGACCAAATATACGCCAAAAAATCTTGAGGAACCAAGTCTATACTTTTAGAAAACTTGAGGGAAGAAAAACATTCTTTTCTCAAAAAGAAACCACAATCACGTTGTTGCTGCTAAAAAGGCCCAGGGAACATCACTCCAAACCCCAAGGGCCGGCCTTCCATCATCAACACCGTTGGTTGCCCGCAATACCACCACCACAAAAAGAGAATAAAGAAGAGGATCATTACCTCGATGCCAACATGTGATGCACCCGTCTAGATCGAAAGGACCAAAACAACATCGAAACTTCCTCCCAAATCAAACAACGAGAGCCAAGAGAACCAGCTCTTATATGGGAGATGTGGAGAATTTTTTTTTTTGAAAGATCCAGCATCGCTGGCATTCATTGATAATAGCAGAGAGCAACAGAAAACAACAAAGTGATGAAGGTCCTAGGACCAGAAGATCCGAAGATCAAAGAAAAAAAACAACAGCCCTAGTAGCTGCAACACAACACTCCATACAATCCACACAAGCCAACGTAGCTCCGACTCCGATGATGAATTACGAAGAAACTAGGCAAGGTTGGCATCACGGAGGATCACCGAACGAACAACTTGCCACGCGTCATCGTATACCACCTGGCCCCGCCACCGCGGCTTCGACTTCACAGCAACAAACAGTCGAGGTAACCCCACAGACACGTCGGAGAAGAAGAACCGACTACCACGACCAATACCATGCCTCCGATATTGCTCACCATCATCATCGTTGCCACAGAAGCCACCGTGCACGTCCAGTCATAGGAAGCACCAGAGGGATCAAGAGCTTCAAGACGGCGCCCTAAAGAGGGGAACGACGTTGAAGACGACGTCACCGTCCGACCCTACAGCAGGATCTGGGCTTTCACCCGAAGAACTTCATCCGGGAGTATAGGCTGTGAAGAATCCCGACGACGCCTCCAGGGAGGATAGCGACGCCCACGGGCGCCGTCGCCATCGGCCGGCCAGCACCGGCCAGGCTTTCACCCGGTGCAACCACTCCCACGCAGTAGGCCGAGGTCGACCCGTACCTCCACTGGACCGCGCACATCCCCCACCCAGCGAGCACGCCACCGCTATGCAAGGCCACCAGCTAGCCTCCTCGACGACGGGCCTGCAGAGACCAGATCGGGTCCTGCACCCCGCATCCAATCACGGACGGAGCCTCCCTGCTCCATCAAGCGACAGCCGAGCACCACCACCAGCCGGCAGTGCCCCTCTCGAGCGCCGGCCAAGGCCGACAAGTACAAGTCATGGTCGGCCCGCCCGCAACTACCGCAGCCGCAGCCTCGGACCTCTCCTACTACGCGCCGCAACCAGCCTCTGGCTTGGGCAGGCCCAGATCTGGCCGGCCCGTCCGCAACCGCACGCCCCAGCATGCTCGCCGGATCTACAGCCATCCGCTGCACTCTAGGCTATCAGCTAGCCGGATCCACCACACCGACGCGACGGACGCTCATTGCAGCAGCAGGCCGCGCGCGCAGCCACACCTCCGCCCCGCCTCGCGCACCGGCGACTGCGCCAGATCCGCGCAGCCCCGAGTAATCCCCACGCGCCCAAGCCAGATCCGCGCAGCCCCGCTCCTGTAGCGCGCCATGGCGCATGCACCTCGCGAGTGCGCCCCACTCGCGCACCTCGCCTCGCCGAGCTCCAGTCGCCGCCAGATCGGGACGCCCGTGCGCCCCTCGATCCAGCGTGGAAGTGACTGACGGCCCCGCCGCCGCCTACACTGCACGGGCTTTGCCCTGCTGCGTACACGGGCGGCGGCGAGGGGAGCGGCTTTGGTGGGTGGCCTCCCGGTGGCGGGCTGGATTTTGCTCTCCCGAGCCGCCCGCGGGAGCGGCGCGAGAGAGACTTGATGTGGAGAAAATTCATTCATAGTAGATGCCATCGCTGATGCCACGTCATTGGATCTAGGCGAGACAGTCGCCGCTCGCCTATAGACTAACAAGCATGCAACCGCTCACGGCAAGATTAAGCAGGAAAAAACTAGTAGCTACATCACATCGACTCATAAATTCATCGTATGTACATATTTATTTATTTACAAGCAACTGAATATATTAAAAATGATTCCATCTCTTCCCACCTACTTATGTTACCACGATTGCATCTAAAGAAAATAGATGAGTGAAGGGTGCGTACAAGAAGTCATACTCAGGATGCGGATATTTTGCTAATCAGCAAAGAGGAATGTATGATAAAGTAGCAACATATCAACTGTGTTCAAAGGAAAGGAGGATAAACAAGTTAATAATTATCTAGACTGAATTCAACAAGAATGAATAAAGAAATACTAAAAGTAGATTGGTATCACACATGACTAGCAAGCTTTCCAACTTGGGAACTACAAGTGTGAGCGTTCACGCATTTACCTCTACCACTGATAGAAAAAGAGGCTTCCGTCCAGCCCCATTAGTCGCGAAACTGTAGGAACCGCGACTAATGAAGTCTTTAGTCGCGGTTTGGCAGATGAACCGCGACCAAATGCCTGGGCCCAGGGCGCTCGCGGGCTTTAGTCGCGGTTGGCCAGGCCAACCGCGACTAAAGGTGCCCAAAGGCCTTTAGTCGCGGTTGGCCAGGCCAACCGCGACTAAAGCTCCTCCCTTTTAGTCCCGGTTTGTGGCACGAACCGGAACTAATGGGGTTGAGACCTTTAGTCCCGGTTCGTGCCACGAACCGGTACTAAAGGTCCCATTTTCAAACTCTAACCCCCCCCCCCCGGGATCGCCTTTTCAGTTTTAAAAAAAATAAAAGAAAATAATGGAAATGTCAAAAAAATAAAAGAAAATAAGTTTCTCATGTGATATGTGGTCTAGTTGTTGGGAAAATTTGCAAATGTGAATTTTGACTTTATTTGCAAAATCTCTCTGAAATTTGTAAAAATGGGCATAACTTTTGCATACTAACTCGGATGAAAAAGTTTTTTATATGAAAAATCATCTACTCGAAAAGTTACATCCAAATTTAACGGGGGAACCCCGTTAAACATTTTCAAAATCCTCAAAAACCTAATAGAAAAAAAGTTATGGGGCTTGTAAGATCTAGAGTGGAAAAAATTGAAAAATATTCAAACAGTGGGCAAACTATGGTCAAACAATGGTCAAACTAATTATTCTAGAATATTAGTGTTACTAAATAATTATTTTAATTATTTCAATTTTGGTCAAATCTGGTCAAACTGTGGTCAACTGTGGTCAAACTGTGGTCAAACAATGGTCAAACTAATTATTCAAGAAATATTAGTGTTACTAAATAATTATTGTTTTTTAAAACAATAGTTTCAAACTCAAACAGTGAAATGTGTCACTTCATGCTCAAGCAAAATTCCTGAAGGTTAATAGGATTGACATCTTATTATTGTCAGGAAAACAACAAGTGCAGACTTGGAGCGTGGGAGAATAGAACCCGGAAGTTAAGCGTGCTTGGGCTGGAGTAGTGAGAGGGATGGGTGACCGGTTGGGAAGTTAGATGATTTGGAATGATGAGGGGTGATAAAAGAATAAATTGAGAAGTGATGAGGGGTGGTGATTAGAGACTAGAGGTTAAAATAATTCGGAAATTTGAAAAAAAAAATTCAATTTTTTTTTCAAAAACCTGTGGCGGCCTTTAGTCGCGGTTAGCCACAAGAACCGCGACTAAAGGTCCTCCGCCCCGACGGCCACCTGGCGCCCACGTGGACGGGCCTTTAGTCGCGGTTCTTAAGCAACCGCGACTAAAGGGGGGGCCTTTAGTCGCGCCCGTTCGGTCGCGGTTGCGCAACCGCGACTAATGGCAGTTGCGAACCGCGACCAAAGGCCCTTTTTCCACCAGTGTACATAACTCTACTAGAACAAAGTCACCAGGTTCTCCTTCCACCGGTCCACCCAACACCGTCGTACCGCTAGTGGAGATGAGGGAAGCATGTTAACGTTGGAGTCTGAGGCGACCCCTCTCTCCTCTTGCTAGACTTCTCCTAGCGCGGAGGGTGGAAGCGTTGGGGGTGTGCAAGCAAATGATTTCCTGATTGCCCTTAACAAGCATATAATATTAAAGTCAAGGTTTATTAAGGTTGACGCATTCTCCACCAGGAGCGCCAATCATGTCCAGGCTTCAAACAGTACATAAGGAGTTGCACGAGTGGGATAGGATGGTTCTCAAGGCTCCGCGCAAGAAAATAAAAGAACTCACACGAGAACTTCATCGCCTGCTGGCGGGTCCTATGGACGACCAATCTATACAGCGACAGCGTGAAATAACATTACAGTTGGAAGTAGCGCTAGAACAGGAAGAAGTGTACCACATGCAGAGGGGTAGGAGCAATTTTCTCAGGTATTGCGACCGTAACACAGCATATTTCCATCACAGTGCGTCAGCCAGGAGAAAAAAATTACTATTGTGAAGCTTAAGGATGCTAATGGCGTTGTTAGGGAAGGAAACGAGGAGATTAAGCCTTTGATACAGTCTTACTTTTTAGAGTTATTCACGTCAGAGGTTCTAGGGACTGATGAAACATTACTACAGAGAATAAAACCTAAAGTTTCTCAGGCAATGAATGACTCACTGCTATAAAGCCCTACACAGCAGAGGAAGTGAAGAAGGCTATGTTTAGTATCGGTGATTTTAAAGCACCGGGTATTGATGGGTTACATGCAATTTTCTACAAGAAATTTTGGCCAGTTGTAGGCGATCAAGTAACGGAGGCGGTATCGAAAGCGCTCAATAACAAGGTTATTCCGGATGGGTGGAATGAAACAGCGGTGGTCCTTATTCCAAAGGTTGAATGCCCAGAACTTATATCGCAATTCAGGCCAATAAGATTATGCAACGTCGTCTATAAGGTAATATCCAAAGTGTTGTCAAACAGGCTGAAAGTGTTGTTACCATATATTATTTCTTTGACCCAGAGCGCTTTTGTGTCGGGTAGACTCATTACTGCAATGTGTTAGTGGCTTATGAGTGTTTCCATGCAATCAAGAGGAAGAGGCAAGGAAATAGTGGCTTGTGTGCGGTGAAACTTGACATGCACAAAGCATATGATCGAGTAGAATGGAATTTTCTTCGAGATATGATGATAAAATTGGGATTTGATATTTCTTGGGTGGAGATGGTTATGGCATGTGTTACCTCGGTTAACTACAGGGTTTGGTTCAATTCGGATGAGACAAAAAGTTTTACCCCTACGAGGGGGCTCAGGCAAGGGGATCCCCTATCCCCATACCTTTTCTTAATTTGTGCTGAAGGGTTATCCAGTCTACTAGCGCATGAAGAGGCGGTCGGTGGTATCCAAGGAATTAGGGTGTGCCGTAGTGCACCATCAGTTTCACACTTGCTTTTTGCTAATGATTCTCTAATCCTGATGAAGGCGGATACATTGAATGCCACGTCCCTCAAAAGTGCTCTAGATATGTACTGTGCTAGCTCAGGACAACTTGTAAGTGATGCAAAATCTAGTGTTTTTTCAGTCCGAACACTCCAGTGGAGGTACGAGCAGATATTTGCACACAACTTAATATTGTTTCAGAGGCTATTTCTGACAAGTATTTGGGACTACCGTCGAAGATTGGTATCGACTGTAGTGACTGTTTCCAACATTTGGTTGATAAGGTGTGTGCGCTGATCAACAGTTGGATGTCAAAAATCCTATCAATCAGTGGTAAGGAGACGCTCTTGAAGGCTGTGGCACAGGCCATTCCAGTTTATGCCGTGTCAATTTTCAATATTCCAAAAAATATATATAAAGCCATTTGTGATGCTATTGCAAGATTTTGGTGGG
Source organism: Triticum aestivum (assembly GCF_018294505.1). Classification (NCBI taxonomy): domain Eukaryota; kingdom Viridiplantae; phylum Streptophyta; class Magnoliopsida; order Poales; family Poaceae; genus Triticum; species Triticum aestivum. The sequence goes on from NC_057797.1 coordinate 45,181,636, forward strand.
GTGACACTCACGGCAAAAGAAGGATGCACTGGAAAGCATGGTGGAAGATGTGTATCCCTAAAAAAAAGGAGGAATGGGATTCCGGGATTTGCACTGTTTTAACAAAGCCATGCTTGCTAAACAGTGTTGGCGATTGATATCTGATCCAGACTCCATATGTGCTCAGGTGTTACGAGCAAAGTACTACCCAGACGGGGATTTGATGAATGCTACACTGAAAAAAGGTGCGTCCTTTACGTGGCAGAGCATCATGGCAGGTATTAAAACTTTTAAACAAGGAGCGATCTGGCGACCGGGGAATGGTGCATCAATTGATATTTGGAAGGATCAATGGATCCCAACAAGCCATGATCGAAGGGTAATGACCCCGAGGGGGCAGTGTTTGCTGCAGAAAGTACAAGATCTAGTTGATCCAATATCTGGAAATTGGGATGAACAACTAGTAAGGGAAATTTTTTGGCCCGTGGATGCTGAAAGGATATTACAAATCCCTCTTGCATCTCATGGTCAATCTGATTTTATAGCCTGGCATTTCTCAAAGTCAGGGTGCTTCACGGTTCGGTCTGCATACCACATCTCGTGGAAATCTGAGTACAGATCAAGAGCACAGATGAACGAGGGTGTGGGAAGAATCGATCCACACCCGGTCTGGAAATTACTTTGGGGGAAAACAGTCCCTCCTAAAGTGAATGTTTTTAACTGGAGAGTGCTTCACAGGATCGTGTCGTGCTATTGTACGTTATCTGATCGCCATTTATCCACTCCGGTGATTTGTCCAGTGTACCGTAATGACCCAGAGGATTTGCGCCATATGATGTTTTCTTGTGATAGAGCAAAGTTGGTGTGGGAGGAGCTTGGTCTGGGTACCACAATCGAAACTGCAGCAGCCCATGAGCGGTCTGGTTCAGTTATTCTTGAAAAACTGTTGTGTTCTAAACTACCAGGAGAGGTAAAGTTACCGATAGAAAACGGAGTGGAGACAGTAATGGTAGCTGGATGGTATTTATGGTGGGATCATCGGAGAATCAGCCATGACGAAAATGTTGGAAGCCCGGTTTGGACGGCCATGAGTATCCGTGGTATTGTGGCAAATTCATTGGCTGTTAAGGAGAAGGTTCCTATAAGAAATATAAAATGGTCCAGACCTGCTAGGGAGGTGATTAAGCTAAATGTTGATGCAAGCTACCATGTGGATGAGGGAGCGGGAGCAATTGGAGCTGTGCTTAGGGACAGTTCTGGAGCGTTTATAGCTGCTTCATGTTCCTATAAAAGTATGCCATGGATGTTTCTTCTATGGAGGCGTTCGCCGTTCGCTCTATTGGAGGGTCTTCGGTTGGCAGAGGAGTTGGGATTTTTTGCTCTAGCAGTGGAGTCTGATTCACAGGAGATAGTACAAGCTATTATGGATCCTTCGGAGTACCGCGCATCGGCTGCGGTGTTGACTGATGATTGCCGTAAGTTGTTGAGTTCTTTCGGCAGGGCGACGATCACTCACTGTGCTAGGGAGAGTAATGCGGCAGCGCATTGGCTAGCCGGTGCTAGTTACAGAGGGAAGCATACTGGTGTCTGGCGTGAGCACCCCCCTGATTTCTTAATTCCTTCCCTTGTAACTGATATGATCATTATGTAATAAAGGTCGCCGAAGTTCAAAAAAAAGGTTGACGAATTTTATGGAAAAAAACTTTATGGTACCAAATATATACCACATGAAAATATATTTCATGATGACGTTATTGGTACTGATTTGATTTTGTAAATATAGATTATATTTTCAACAAATTTGGTCAAAGTTTATGAAGTTTGACTTATTAAGAAACTTACATCAGTTGGATTGCAATCAGCAAACTATGGGTGTTAACATTGAGATTTTAAGATCAGTATAAAAGAATGGTATACCTAGAAAATGTATCCTAGGTCTACCAGTCCGTGCACTTGAAAAAGAAACTAATATTAGGACGTATTGGATAAATATTTGAGCCCTAGAAAGGAGAAAAAACATTTTCCAGAAACACCTGTAAATTTCATACTCGCAACCATTACTGGTACACTGCTTTGGATCCACAATCTAAGAAAATGCGAAGTAACTCCTACAACTAAGAATTAATTGAAACTTTGCGGGATTGAAAACTACCAAGACTTCAATAAAGAGACTATAGTTGACTTAGAGCAGCAATGCTACCACTCGTTCACCTACACGAACTTCACTACCGATGAAGGTTTTTGAAATCTCCGAGTCACCCATCCGAAATGATGGGAACCCTTGAACAATGCACCCACTTGGGTCGGGATCATCCCCTAGAAGTGCAGATCGTTGAATCACAATATCCTCGCCATAATGTCGAGGAAAGATTTCACGCCCACAAAAAATCAAACCAACAAAAGCAACATGACACATAAATTCACCAGAGCCGAATAATTGGTTCACGAGGACACATACCTCTCTAGTTCCATGTCACTGCCACAATGAACCGAATTCATTTTATTCGTAAAACACTACGACTGCCACTAGATGTTGATAAAGACTAAAACTTTCTCGAAGATATGAGGTCCCCCACCTCTTAGCACCAATATGAATGTTGGAGGCGAGGCGAGGAGAATATTCTCTCCTCTGACGACAGCTAGGGCTATGTTCCTTTGTTGACTCGATCCAATACAGATGGAAACATATGCAACATTCTATGCACCCTATGTGCTGGATCAATAGGCTTGGAACAATAGGATACATAGGCCAATGGAACTAGGCTCACTATAGGAAGTGTATTCTAAAAAAACTAAATAGCAGGAGTCTGTGTGCAAATCTAGGTATCGCTCATTCTGAGCGATATCATAACGATCGCCCATAACGTGCTACTTTTGTGCATAGTTTAAAAAACCGGACCGGACCGGCGGTCGAACCGAAAAAAACCGGAACCGACAGCCTCATCGGGTTTTTAAGCTAATAAGACCGATATGCAATCAAACCAGAAAAAACCGATCGGACCGGCCGGTTTTCTGGAAAACCGGTGAAAAAACCGGGAAAAACCAGGAATTTTTTTAATAGAAATTGGGAAAGTGGGATTCGATCCAATGGCATGTGAGCAGTAGGCGGGGCCTGCCCATGGCCCAATAACCAACTTGGTTGTGCTACTTTGTTGTCCACTACATGGTTATAATTTTATTTGACCATTGTTTCACTCTATATTAGCACATATATTAATCAATATATATTATTTTATTTCTTAAAAGACCAACAATCGAACCAGTGAACCGGCGGTCCGACCGGTAAAAACCTGAACCGACAACCTTTCCAGTTCGATTTCCGGTTCGGTTTTTTAAACTATGCTTTTGTGTCGCCCCATTAGCAGGCGCGATGGGAGCAGTTTTGTGTCCAGTTTTGGAACCTTCCATCTGATTTTAGAAAGATTTTGTCGGGATTTTTTATTTCCTTTTTTCCTGCATTTATTTTGCTTTTCTTTCTTTTTTCTCGTTTTCTTTTTTTATTCCATTTTCTTTCTTTTCCTTTTCTATTTTTTCTTCTTTTATTCATGAACAATTTTCAAATCCATAAAAATGTAATTCATATATTTTTAGTTACGAACATTTTTTCATATATGTGAATATTCTCAAAATTTGTCCCGTGTAGACCCAAAGTCGAACTGAGTTTCACCTCTGCTAGGCCTGGAATCGGCCCAGCCCTTTCGAGTAGGGTTCAAAGCTTAACCACGAAATCACTAATTAAGGAGTACTCGTTGCAAAGAACACTCTATTTTCCCAGATCGCAACAAGTGGCGCGCCACTTGTCGCAACCGGGGAGTTTTTCGCTTTTTTCGTAGATCCGTTTATTCAAAACGTTTTATCTCTTAAACCGTGCGTCCAAATCTCGAACCGTTTTAACCATTGGATTCCTCGCGTCGAGATCTTTAAAATTAGATCCCATGTTGATAGGTTTTGACGAACTTTTTTTCACAAAAAAACCGGGTGAAAAAACCGAACCGGGAGCACGGTTTTTTCCCTTTTCCGAAAGAGACACGCCCGTGCCTCTCGCGAAATCACAACCGTGCCTCTCGTGGAAGCAAAATCGTGACTCTCGTGGAAGGGAAAAAACAGAAAATGCGTTTTTTTCATTTTCGAGAGGCACGGCCGTGACTCTCACGAAAGCACAACCGTGCCTCTCGCGAAAGCAAAACCATGACTCTCGTGAAAGAAAAAACAGAAAACGCGTATTTTTTCCCTTTCCGAGAGGCACGGCCGTGATTTTCACGAAAGCACAACCGTGACTCTCACGAAAGAAAAAAAACAGAAAACGTGTTTTATTTTTCCCTTTTCGAGAGGCACGGTCGTGACTCTCGCGAACGCACAACCATGCCTCTCGCGGAAGCAAAACCGCGACTCTCGCGAAAGAAAAAAGAACAGAAAACGTATTTTTTTCGTTTCCGAAAGGCACGGCCGTGACTCTCGCTAAAGCACAACCGTGCCTTTCGCGGAAGAAAAACCGTGACTTTCGCGAAAGAAAACGCATTTTTTTCTCGCAAAGATCGAAAAGCTAAGAAAGACCGGGGGAAAACCAAAACGTCAAAAAAAACCCTGAAAAAACCCGTTAAAAAGCCGAAAACGCGTGCGGAAAAATAAAAACAAAACGAAATCCGAAAGGAGCATCCAGATCGCGACACGTGGCGAATGGCTGAGAGCGCGCCAAGTGACGCTGATCGTTGCGAGGCTCCCGAAGGAGCACTCGTTAACTAATTGCTCCTGCCTAACCAACGGTTATAGTTCTAGGCCAAATGCAAGGTGCGGGACGATAGTGTGGCTTGCACCCACGCGACATGCTGCTGACTGTGGGCGGTGGTAGTTTCAAGGCGACAATGGCGGGAGGTGATCGGTGCGACGCGTGGTCGGATCAAGTTCATTCCAACATGATATAGTAGGGATTGTTCATAGACGGACCAGTCTTCCATTCGGTCTCAAAACAAGCTTTCGCCCTGCTGTATAAAGCAACCACCACGTCCTTAGCACAAGTTCAAGTGTATTACTTCCTCCATTTTTTTACTCAGCATATTAGAGTTGACCAAAGTCAAACTTCGTAAAATTTGATCAAGTTTATAATAAAAATATATAAATTACCATAACAAATCTATATGATGTGAAAGTACGTTCAAGAATGAATCTAAAGGTATCGATTTGTTACTGTATATGTTAATATTTTTGTCTATAAACTTTGTAAAGTTTACAAAGTCTCACTTTGACCAAAACTAATACGCGAAGTAAATAAAAAGGGAGGGTGCTAAAGCGTCTGCCGGCTGATCTTTGAAAAAGATCTGCCGGGTTGCTAGCCGTCAAATCTAGCGCCATCAAGCGGCTGGCGGGCATCCTAATTTTAGCAACAGAGATTATGTTGCAGAATTTTTTGCAATAGAGATCATGTTGTGGAAACGTTAGTAGAATTTTTTTTTTTGCAACATTAGTTATGTTACAGAATATTTTCTGCATTAAAGATTGTGTTGCGGAAACATTTGAGAGTTTTTTTTTTGCCATAGGTCGTATTGCATAATTTTTTGCAATAGAGCACATGTTGTGGAAACATCAGTTGATTCTTTTTTGCAACGGAGGTCGTGTTGTAGATTATTTTCGCAACAGAAGGCATGTTGCGGAAGACAAACAAAGAAAACAAGAAACAAATGGCACTCAGTCGTTAGTGATTAAGTTAACAAGGAAAAAAGAATGAGCGGTGACAGGACCCACATGAGAAGCATGGTGTGCATCACAGGCGGCGGACGATGCGCTGCAAATCGGCTCACTAAAGGGAATCTTTTCTCAAATAAAAAGGGGACTGCTACGCGTCCGCCGGCGGGTCTTTTTAAAAGATCGGCCGGGTCGCTAGCCCCCAAATCTGGCGTCTTCGAACGGCTGGCGGGCATGCTAGCTTTTGCAACAATGATCATGATGCGGAAATGTTTGTAGAATTTTTCGGCAATAGAGTTTATGTTACAAAATATTTTCTGCAACTGAGATCGTGTTGTGGAAACATTTGTGGAGTTTTTTCTGCCAGAAATGTCATATTGCAGAATTTTTTTTTTTGCAACAAAGATCACGTTGCGGAAATGTTTGTAGATTTTTTGCAACAGATGTCATATTGTAGATTATTTTTGCAACAGAAAGCATGTTCCAAAGACAAACAAAGAAGAAAAAAGAAACATATGGCTCTCAGTCGTTACTGTTTTTTCTAGCGTGACCTGTTATTTTCTTAAGCATTATTTATGCAACAAAGGTCATGGTGCAGAAAAATATTTTACAACAGAGGTTGTGTTATAGATTTTTTTTTCTGTCTTTCATATTTCTGCAACATAGATGATGTTGCGGAAAGATTTTTGCAACAAGGATGATGTTGCGGAAAAAAAGTGAAAAAAAGATCAAGTTATATACATGCGGGCCACTTGTTGGTGCTTCATATGTTTGTAACATAGCCTGTGTTACAAACTTGTGTGTGCAACATGCCCAATATTACAAAAGTTGTTGAACTGTATCACATAGCGTTACGTGCCGTATGATTCAAATTAAATCGGACGGTCATGGAGATGGTGGGTACGAGTGACTCATCCGCCGGTTGGAAGGTAACGTTTCCCAAATAAAAACGGAGAGAGTAAAAAAAGTATGGAGTCTGCTGGGGGCATCATCACCCCCGCAGCTGCAGCCCCTTCACGCCGCCACCTGTTAGACTGTATTTACATGTGTATATTGTAACGTTGTATATCACCTCATTATATATATATGTGATAGGCCACCCCTAGAGGGTTGTGCCGGTTCCCCCCAAAGCCTATTATTTTACATGGTATCACGCTAGGTTACGTCCGCTTCCGCCTAAAAACCCTAAACCGCCGCCGCCGCCGCCGCCGCCACCGCCGCCGCCGCCGTCGCCCGACTGCTATGACGTCCGCCGCTGCGTCCGGCTCCACCGCCACCGGTTTTCTGCCGGCCTCCCTCGCGGCACTTCTCTCGAGGCCGCTGGATGCCGCCTCCCTTCAGGCACCGATCGGGACACGGAGCGTCGGCTCCCTCTTCGCGCTCCCGCCGGCTGCTACTTCGCCCAGGCAGGCGCTTGTGGCCCACACCACCGCCGTCCCGTCAACCGCGGTTGTCGCACCCTCGGCCACTGCGCCGCTGGTGGCGGAGGACGTCGCGATGGCAGGCTTCGCGGCGTCAACCGCGGCCATCGCGCCCTCTGTCACCGCGCCGGCTGCCCCTCCGACTGTCTCCACGGTGTTCTCACCTCAGCCAGTCTCCTCGATGGGATCGCAGCCGCCGCCGCCGTTTCACTTCGGCCATCTCATCACCATCAAGTTGTCGTCGGACAATTACATCTTCTGGCGCGCGCAGGTTCTTCCGCTTCTTGGGAGTCACTACCTGCTTGGCTATGTCGACGGCTCTCTCCCTTGCCCTCCTGCGCTGGTTGACAGCGTGCATGGTCCGGTCTATAATCCGGCTCACCGTGTCTGGACAGGGCAGGATCAGGCGAACCTCTCCTCCATCCAGGGGTCGCTCTCTCCGGCCGTTGCTGGGCTTGTTGTCTTCGCCAAGACGTCCCACGAGGCATGGACTATTCTTGAGCGCTCGTTTGCGGCACAGTCGCAGGCTCGTGTATCTGGGCTCCGTCGCCAACTTGGGGAGTGTCAGAAGCTTGACTCCACCGCCACTGAGTTCTACAACAAAGTCAAGAGTCTCGCCGACACGCTGGCCTCCATTGGACAGCCCCTCACCGACTCCGAGTTCAACTCGTTTATCGTCAATGGTCTTGATGAGGAGTATGACGCCCTAGTTGAGATCATCAATGAGAGGGGCAACTCCACGCCCATGCCAGCACACGAGGTCTTTTCACGCCTCCTGCTTACTGAGCAACGAGTCGAGACGCGCCGATCCAGGGGCAACGGCGCCCTCTCGGCAAACGCCGCCACCAAGGGTGGTCGCTCCTCTGCTTCATCCAGGGCTCCTTCGGGGCAGTCACCACCACCCGCCTCGGCCCCTCCTCCTCCTGCGACGCTACCAGGGGCTGGCGGTCCACGTGTGTGCCAGCTTTGTGGTCGCGATGGGCACTGGGCCTCGAAGTGTCACAAGCGCTTCCAGCGGGGTTTTCTTGGTCTTGGCAATGACGGGAAGGATACACGCAACTTTGCTCGTCAGGTCGCCATGGCTGATCGTCCGCCGCCGTAGAAGCCACAGGGACACACTCAGTCCTACTCCATTGATCCCCACTGGTACATGGACTCTGGGGCGACAGAGCACCTGACCAGTGAGATGGGGAAGCTTCACACTCGTGAACCCTACCATGGCTCCGACAAGATCCACACCGCCAATGGAGCAGGTATGCACATCTCTCATATTGGTCAAGCATCACTTCTCACTAGACATGCCAATAGGAGTCTTCAACTTCGCAATGTTCTTCGAGTTCCATCTGTGACACGTAATCTTCTTTCAGTTCCTAAACTCACTCGGGATAATAATGTGCTTTGTGAATTTCATCCTTTTGATCTTTTTATTAAGGATCGGGGCACGAGGGACATTCTTCTTAGTGGGCGGCTCTGCCAAGGTCTCTATCGTCTGGAGCATCCTGGCGTCGCTCGCGTCTTCAGTGGAGTTCGGGTATCTCCGTCACAGTGGCATGCTCGTCTTGGTCACTCGGCCACACCTATTGTCCGGCATGTTTTGCGTCGTCATGAGCTTCCTAGTGTGTCTAGTAATAAAGATGTAGCAGTGTGTGATGCTTGTCAGCAGGGGAAGAGTCATCAACTTCCTTTTTTGGAGTCCAGTCGTGAGGTGAAACATCCTTTAGAACTTGTGTTTTCAGATGTATGGGGTCCTGCTCAGACTTCTGTTAGTGGTCATAATTATTATATCAGTTTTGTTGATGCTTACAGCCGCTTTACCTGGCTTTATCTTATCAAACGTAAATCTGATGTGTTTGATATTTTTGTTCAGTTCCAAAAACATGTTGAACGCCTTCTCAAGCACAAAATTGTTCATGTTCAGTCGGACTGGGGTGGCGAGTATCGCAACCTCAACTCCTTCTTTCAATCGCTTGGGATCACTCACCGTTTAGCATGTCCACATACACATCAGCAGAATGGTTCAGTAGAACGTAAGCATCGTCACATTGTTGAAGCTGGTCTGACTCTTTTGGCCCATGCATCTGTTCCGTTTCGTTTTTGGAGTGATGCTTTCACCACTGCATGTTTTCTCATCAATCGTACTCCCACTCGTGTTTTGAATATGAAGACTCCCATTGAAGTTCTCCTTAATGAACAACCGGACTACACCTTTCTCAAGGTGTTTGGGTGTGCTTGCTGGCCCCATCTCCATCCATATAACAAGCGTAAGCTCGAGTTTCGTTCCAAGAAGTGTGTTTTTCTTGGTTATAGCTCTCTTCATAAAGGATACAAATGTCTTCATGTTCCCACTAATCGTGTCTACATCTCTCGGGATGTTGTGTTTGATGAGCATGTTTTTCCCTTTGCCAACCTCCCTGTGTCCACTACCGAGCCACCTGTCATGCATTCATCCTCTGTTGCTTCTGACCAATTTGATGATGTTGCATATTCTCCTCTATTGTTGCCTAACCATGGTGCAAGCACTAGTCGTGGGGCTCGTTTGGAGATTCTGGAAGCGCCATCTTCCTCTTCGTTGCCATTGCCTTCATCCTCGGCACCTTCTGTTGTGCATGAGGAGCACATGGCGCCCCTGCATGGCCTCGGTTTCCGTGCTCATGCACGGCCGATCGACGTCCTGGCCCGGTCGCCTCTGGCTTCTGGGCTGCCTTCGCCATCGTCGCGCCCTGCAACCCCGCCGACTAGGCCGGCCTCCTCGGTCCCCGTCTCGCCCAGGGCGTCGGGGCAGTCATCACCAGGCCTGGCCTCGCCCGCCCCTGCCTCGCCAAGGGTGTCTGGGCCCTTCTCACCAGGGCCGGCCTCGCCTGCTCTCGCCTCGCCAAGGCCGTCTGGGCCGGTGTCACCGGAGCTGGCCTCGCCCACCCTCGGTTCGCCCATGGCCTCTGAGCCCCTGTCGTCGGGCCAGTCTTCGCCATGCAGCCCGGAGTCGTCTGTCTCGAGCTCGCCTAAGGTGATTCCTGCATCTCCGGCGACTGTCACGTCTCCGTCACCTTCGCCTCCGCCGGCTCCTGCTGCTGCTCTACGTCCACATACGCGCAGTCGGAGTGGCATTTTTCAGCCTAAGCAACGTCACGATGGCACAGTTGCTTGGTTAGCGGCGTGCATGTCTGCTGCTCTCGCAGATCCATCCTCTGAGCCACGCACGTATCAAGCTGCTATGCGCATTCCTCATTGGAGAGAGGCCATGGAGCAGGAGTATCAAGCGCTTCTTCGCAATCAGACATGGACTCTTGTTCCTCCACAATCACGGGTAAATGTCATTGATTCCAAATGGGTTTTCAAAGTGAAGAGGCATTCTGATGGGTCCATTGAGCGCTATAAGGCTCGTCTGGTTGCTCGTGGTTTTCGACAGCGTTTTGGACTTGACTATGAAGACACCTTCAGTCCAGTGGTCAAGCCTACTACCATCAGACTTCTTCTCTCTCTGGCTGTTACTCGAGGTTGGTTTCTTCGTCAGCTTGATGTTCAAAATGCTTTTCTTCATGGTGTCTTGGCGGAGGAGGTTTACATGCGCCAGCCTCCGGGTTTCTCTGATCCGGATCGCCCTGATCATCTCTGTCGTCTGTCCAAGGCAATTTATGGTCTGAAGCAGGCTCCTCGTGCTTGGCATGCTCGTCTTGCAATGGCTCTTCGTGCTCATGGTTTTGCATCATCAACTGCTGACTCCTCATTGTTTCTTCTTCAAAGGCCTGAGGTTACTATGTACTTGTTGGTCTATGTAGATGATATCATTTTGGTCAGCTCCTCTCAGTCGGCTGCTACTGCGCTTGTTCGCTCACTTGGTGCTGATTTTGCGGTCAAGGACCTTGGGAAGCTTCATTACTTTCTTGGTGTGGAGGTTACTTCTCGTGCTGCTGGCCTTGTTATGACGCAGAAGAAGTACTCTCTGGATTTGTTGCAGCGAGCTGGGATGCTTAAGTGCAAACCGACGACTACACCCATGTCTACCACTGATAAGCTAAATGCTGTTGATGGTGTGCTTCTTTCTTCTTCTGATGCGACCGAGTACCGGAGTATTGTTGGTGGGCTCCAGTACTTGACGATCACGCGACCAGACATTTCCTATGCTGTTAACCGAGTCTGACAGTATCTGCAGTCACCCCGTGACACTCATTGGTCTGCTGTTAAGCGGATTTTGCGCTATATTCGTTTCACGGTGGCTCATGGTTTGCATATTTGGTCGTCTGACTCTGGTTGTCTTTCAGCATATTCTGATGCAGACTGGGCTGGCAATCCGGATGACAGGCGATCCACGGGGGGTTATGCTGTCTTCTTTGGCTCTAACCTGATTGCCTGGAGTGCTCGGAAACAGGCTACTGTCTCGCGTAGCAGTACTGAGGCTGAGTATAAGGCTGTGGCCAATGCCACATCAGAGATTATGTGGGTACAGTCCTTGCTTCAGGAGTTAAGTATACCCCAATCACAGCCTCCTGTTCTTTGGTGTGATAACATCGGTGCTACATACCTTTCTGCAAATCCGGTATTCCATGCCCGAACGAAACACATTGAAGTTGACTATCACTTTGTGCGTGAACGTGTCTCTCAGAAGCAACTACAGATCAAGTTTATTTCTTCCAAGGATCAACTTGCTGACATCTTCACCAAGCCATTGCCTTTGCCACAGTTTGAGACTTGCAGGCGCAATCTTACCCTTCTAGATTCATTAGAAAGTGGCTAAGATTGAGGGAGGGTGTTAGACTGTATTTACATGTGTATATTGTAACGTTGTATATCACCTCATTATATATATATATATGTGATAGGCCACCCCTAGAGGGTTGTGCCGGTTCCCCCCAAAGCCTATTGTTTTACACCACCCACAGCCCGTGCCGCTCGTGGGAGCGTCGCGGCGAGAGGAGGACGTGCTCAGCCCCTTTTTCACATCTCGCAGCAACTCTCTATCTTCAGGCCAGATGAGCAATCACCGGCTGAAGTTGCCGCCAGAACTTCTCGAAGAGGCCACCGACAAGCCATCCGGGCACATGCAGATGCCCTGACGGTTTGTGCTGGCGTGTGCCAAACAACTAGAGCTGATCTGGACGTGTATACTTTTTTAGGAATATATACCGCGTGCTAAACATGGAGGAAGAATTGACCGATGAAGATCATGACAGTGATCCGCATAGTCAATTCTAGTTCCATGGAAGTTCAATGTAGGCTTCGGTGCTGAGAAGGAGCAGGGTGGAGAGGATGGCGCCGATCTAGATTTCACGATGATCGCACTCGCATCTTGACAACAGTCAAGAGTAGAACAACGGGAACAACGGCTCAAGAAACAAAGAACGATCCATGTATATAGTAATGCGTACTAACAAAAATTACATACAGCCCCTAAATTTTAGTGATATTCAGACTTTCAGAGTACAAGCCGTAACAAAAAGTTCAATAGGCAAGCTCGACCGGAAAAGCAGACCGAGAAACCCTCACGGCACCAACGATCACTTCTCCGGTTCCGGTAGGTCGGCCTCGAAGCGTTTAAGGCCGCGTATAGCGATCTCTGCGAGCCCACCGAAGATGGCGCCCTTGATCCCGGCGAGGGCGGCGGCGCGTGGCCCCCGGAGCACGGAGACGAGGGCGCTGGCGGCGCCACATGAGATCATGGTGTTGAAGCGGTCGTCCTTGTTCACGCGCTCCAGGGCGCTGTCAATTGCTGCCTGGGCGCCGAGCCAGACCCCCCACCCACCGATCCGGGGCGCGTTTGTGCGGACCGCCTGGGCGGCGCCGGCCAGGCGGCCGCCTTTGGGGGAGTTGCGCAGGCCCTTGAGGAAGTAGAAGGCGGAGCCTCCAGCGGCGACAACGGCGATGCAATTGCCTGTCTCCTTGGCGAGTTCCGGTAGCGGCGTCGGCGCCGTCGTCGTGCTCGTGCCCTGCTCCATCGGTTTCCGCCGGTGTAGTGGAAGTGGCGTCGCGGTGGTGGCCTGCGGCTTGAGTGACAACTTGGCGACGACGGGATATCTCGGGAGTATTATAACTCGGTTGGCTTGAGTTACAAGTTGGCAGTCCTGGTGTTGGACTCCTCGCCTCTCACGTGTGCTCCAAGACACAGACACCCCTGTCAAATAAATAAGCGTAGTCCTGGTGTTGGACACCTCGCCTCTCACGTAGCTGGCGGCCGGGGGCTCGCTGGCCCTCCCTAGCGGCCGGCCAAATAAATAAGCGTTTGTCCCTTGATTCCATGAAAGACATGACACTACTAATCACTTTATGTGATTTCTTTTTAGGTGATGGATGTCTACGTGTCGCTGCATTAATATTCCTCATCCTCATCCTTTGTACATTAGTTTTTGGTTTTTAAAATTATAAAAAACATATCTTCTAAACCGCGCGTCGAAATTCAGATTGTTTTCATCGTTAAAACCCTCGCGACGTGCTCTTCAAAATAAATCCCGCATGGGGATGTTTCGATAAACTAGTCTTCCTGCCAACTAAACATCAATGTGTGTGCAACTAGACTACATTGCCGTGCCAACTAGGCACATGTGCATGCCAATAGTCCTGTCAACTAAACATCAGTGTGTGTGTGTGCAACTAGACTACATTGTCGCGCCAACTGAGCATATGTGTGCAACTAGTGTCCTGCCAACTAAACATTAATGTGTGTGTAACTAGACTAAATTACAAGCCAACTGAACATATGTGTGTGTAACTAGTCTTCCTGCCAACTAAACATCAATGTGTGTGCAACTAGACTATATTACAAGTCAACTAAATATCAATGTGTGTATAACTAGACTATATTACAAGCCAACTAAATATCAATGTGTGTATAACTAGACTACATTACAAGAGGAAGTTGCACATCGACTTTCGTCGGGACAATAGATTAGTTGCACATCAAAGTTATCGTGGTTACTAGGTTGCAACCTCATTTTTTTTTAGAGAAAAGGTCATAGCCCGACTTTATAAACAAAGCCATAAGGCAGAGTCACAAGCCCAAACACCAACATGAAGCGAAGCCACCAATAATTCATGGTAACAGAACTAGGGACCAGGGGCACGAAAGTATGAGGGGTACATGGCAACCTGCCAGACACGGCACGCAGACCGGATAAGAGAAACGATACAGCCACCATCAAAGACGAAGAACCATCGACAGGCTAGATCAGACTAGGTTGCAACCTCATACGAATGTGCGACTTCAAACATTAGTTTTGGAAAAGTTGCACGATGTAGTGCTAAAGTTGCACAATACAGTACTAAAGCTGCACAATATATCATCAAAATTGGTATCAAAAAAAATTCATTAAAACATACCCATATAGGATCTAATTTCAAAGATCTCGTCACGAAGAACCCAACGGTGAAGACGGATCTGAATTCCCACACGTGGTTTGAAAGATATGACTTTTTTAAAATTAAAGATCCGGAATAAATACACGTGAATCTGTTTTGTTGTCCATCAAATATAATAAGTCTGGTTGCATTTAATGATCAATCACATGCACTAGCAGAAAAATCCTACGCATACATGTGCGTGGCAGAGCGCGGCCGCTCGTTTTCTCCAGAAAGTTCACGTGCACTTTGACGGTGATAGATGGGCCAGCCCATTTAGCTCTCACTACTGGCTTCGACGGGGAAAATCAGTCGCTTCTAAGTGCTTCGACGGGGAAAATCGGTCTAAAAAAAGCCTCCACATCAAATACCGGTTTTCCAGTCCCTTCTAAAGAACAAAAGAAATACCATATTTTTATAGATTAAAAAATAGTGAACTAAAAACATATGAATTTAGAATAATATTATTGTTCTAAAAAATTTAAAAAAATCATGGATTAATAATTTACAGACGGGCACATTGAGCTCTCGAGACTGGGGAAATTGGTCGCTATTGAGTGTTCACTTTCACACGAAAAGCAGGTTTTCCACTCTCTTTCTAAACAATTACCTTTTCAAACAGTAAAAAATGTATTCCAAAGATTATTCACGAATTTAAAATAAGATTGATTTTTCTCAAAACAATTCATGAATCAAATTTTTCGAAAAAATGTCCATGAGAATAAGAAAAATCATGAATTTGAACAAAATTCACATTTTTAAAAATGTTGCATTTAAAATTGATCACAAATCTAAATAAATTTTCATGAATTTAAAAACCGTTTATAAATATTAAAATGCCAACATATTTAAGAAGTGCTCATGAATTTACTTTTTAAAATAAAAGTGTTCACAAATTTTGAAAAATGTTCATAAATCAAAAATTAAAATTTTAAAGCTTTCCAAGGAAAAAGAAAAAAGGAAAAAGGAAAAATATAATTAAAAAACCGGCAAAGAAGATACACAAAAGAAAAGAAAAAACTAGGCAGAATCTTCCCAAAATTAGGAAAACGATCCCCCTACATCAGTGGGCCCATTAGCGGGAGGGGTCATTGTTTTGTAGGAAGAAGCTACTATTCTATGAGGCATGAAATAGGAAATTTAGGTGATCATGGTGGGTTCTAACTTAGATTAGTTTTTTATTTGTTTTCTTTGGAAAGGCCCAAGCGCATATACAAGGGTTTGGGTCAAGGTCATCAAGGTCAATTGACCCCGGCCCAACACTATAGTTCTGCCCCTGGGGGCTGGAGAAATGGCTAGTTGGCAGGCACTCCATGACGTTAGGAGAAAGACGACCTCTTTCTCTCCGTTTCATTTCCCTTTTTAATTCGAATTCTACCAGTTACCACCATAGTTGAGAGAGAGGAACCTTACAGATCGCCACTCTTGCTTGTGCCACAAAAGCAATCCTGAAGCCCCAACAAAGCTTTTTGAGAAAAAATGGTTATGGTCGGACTGGATTAGAAATGACAGGGTGCCAGTTTAGGAATTTCGAGGTAAGGGTTTAATCCGGACTTTGAATACAAATTCAAGGTTTAATTCAAAATTTTCTTGGGGGTGCAAGGCAATGGCGTGGCTTGCGCCCACGCGATGGGCTGCAGAAGGTGGGTGGTGGTAGTTTCGAGGCAACGGTGCCGTGTGTGTGCAGGCCCGGGTGGTCAAATTCGTTCCGGCCTGATCTAGTGGGGAGTGATCTAGACAGATCAGTCTGTCATCCGATTCATCTTGGGACGTGGGTTCGTTTAGATTGACAATGATCTGTTGTTACGTCCGGGCCAACTATAGAGGAACAGTGTTAAACAGTAATGAACAGTGGTAAAATGTGAACAGTCAACAAAGGAATGCATTGCCACGCCCCAGTGGCCAAGGTGAAACGGGCAAAAGACTTGTCATTTTTATTGATTAAGAAGAAGTGAAAATTGCACGGTTAATAGGCGGAAAACCGGGCTAAAACAGGGTTAACGTCTGATGACTTTGATAGAACACACAAAAAATAGAGAGAAATACATGGCTCTTATAGAATACATAAAGATTGCATTTGCAGCTAGAACAACGGGAATAACGAGGCAAGAACAGGACACTCCGTATGTATGCAAATACTAGTGTGTTTTAACAAAAATTACGGCATTCAACTCCTAAATTTTAGTAATATCCGAGCTTGCAGCTGAAAAAACTCCTCACAGCATCAAATATCAAGGCCGTACGCAGCGATCTCGGCGAGCCCACCGACGGCCGCACCCTTGAGCCCGGCGAGGGCGGCGGCGCGTGGCCCCTGGCGCATGGAGACGACGGCGTGGGCGCCGGCCCAGGAGATGACGGTGTTGACGGGGTGGTCCTCCTTGTTCACGTGCTCCATGCCGCAGTCAATGGCTGCCTGGAGACCAAACAAGGCCACCCAATAGCCGATGCGGGGCGCGTTAGTAAGGACTGCCTGGGCGCCGCCGGCAAGCCGGCGGCCTTCGGGGGAGCTGCAGAGGCCATTGATGAAGAAGTAGGAGGAGCCTCCAATGGCGCCAAGGATTAGGCCAAGGCCTGTCTCCTTGACGATGTCCGGTAGCTGCATCTGCGCGGTCGGGTTTCCGGCGGTGGAGGTGCGGTGGCGGTGGTGGCCTGCGGCTTGAGCTACAACTTACAAGTTGCCGACGACGGTGTCCCGCGCGACCTATAAATTTAGCTTGGCTTGAGTTACAAGTTGGCTGTCATGGTATTATTGGACTTGGACGTCTCGCGTCTGCTGCAAGACATGGATTCTCGAAAGATTGCAGAAGCTTATGGAAGTTTTTTACTTTCCTTTTTTGAATCTTACGTCTATGATAGTTGACGCGAACTTGGTGCGCTTGGGTGCCAAGCGCGCCTGTATACGCCAAATAATTTAGTATGGTAAATTTTAGAGAAAAGCTTGTGGTCAACCGGCCGATATTTCCTTTCACATCCGCCACGTTCTACACGCGTCTTGATGGGCCAGCGCACCGCTTCTCGTCTTCATCTCTATCTCCACCGAAATGGCCGCATACATTTATCAGTTTGTCTAACTCATATTTAGATGTTTTTTTAAGAACGTCACAACAAAACTTCCACAAATATATAATGCAGCAAAAGAAACAATAAAAAGACCACAAACAGAGTGGACATCAGCTTAAATGTCACATAACTATGTCATATCTAGATGTGTTCTAAACAGACCCTTTATTTATCTCTCCTATCCATACGTTGAATCCAACCTTCACCCGTAACCTTTTCCTGGATCTCATCTCACCGTGCAGAGCACTTCGTACTCCGGTTCTTGCAACTGGGCACCTGTTTCGAAAAGGCATACCGCAACAGCTACACATTCTCACATTGACTCTCCCATCCCCAACCTCTATCTCTCCATCCCCTGCCTCTTTTCATGGATCTCCTTCCCACCTCTTCTCAAACAAGCACGTTGTTGCAAGCCACCACATCAGCGGCGGCCACCTGCGTCCTTCCTTCGTCGTAAAAAAGCGGGTGTTGTTGAGGCCACGGGGTGCTCTCTCCGTTGTAGCGGTCGGCTTTCTTGCAAGTTTTCGTAACAACAGTCTTGTTGCAGGAATACATGGAAGGGGCTAGAGATGTTGGGTCCTATTGCAATGGAGGTTTTGCAGCAAGGGTGTTGTTACAGAAAAATAGGGAAGAAGAAGTTCTGCATCAAGGGTCTTGTTGCAGAAAAATAGAGAAGAATTTTTTTTTGCAACAGGGATCTTGTTGCGAGAAATTAGAGCTGAGAAGATTTTGCAACAGAGGTCTTGTTGTAGAAAATTAGAGAAGAAGATTTTTTTTGTAATATGGCTCTTGTTGCAAAAAGTTAGAGAAGAAAGATTTTGCAACAAGAGCATTGTGGAGGAAATTAGAGAAGAAGAAAGGACGACTCGCGAGGCGGCGGATCTTTTAAAAGATCCGCCGGTCGACGCGTAGCATGGCCCTAAATTTTAACATACTCCTTCTTACCTTCACCTTTTACATTTAAGATAAAAAGGTAAGAGTTAATTAGACCACTAATTAATGAAAAGATGGGGTAAAGGGGAGCACGTAAAACTGCTTAGTTAGGGCATTTCCAAGGCAAACCCACGAACCGTCCGCATCCGTCCAAACCGCGGAAGCCATCCAACACGGGTATGTATCGGTCCGCGGGATGGACTGGACGTGTTTCTCCCGTAAATTGAAGATAAAGTGGGGGGAGGTTTGTGGGAGTCCGGACACCACGAATTATAGGACTCCGACACCCCCGGCCCACCCAATCTCCCCTCCCGGTCCAATTTTCTTCCACTTCACCCCTTCTCCCCCTTCCTTTGCATCTGCATCCTCCACCTCCGTCGCCGCTGTTGTACATCTCCAGCCGTCACAGAGGCGTTGTCGGACGTCCGCAACCAGCATCGACGCACCCACTCGACAGAGTTGTCCACCCTGGAGCCGTTTGTACGCAGGTACACTCTGCCCCTGTTGATGACCTCCATGGCAGACACCACGGCCGACAGGTGTTCGGTAAAATGTCATTGAGTTTATTTTCAAATGATATGTCGTTTTTTAGAGTACGAAGGATGGTGAGCTACTCGACCATGAAGCTGAAAGAGGAGTATGTGTGGGACGACATGATCTGTTCATGAAAAACTTTTTGAACATCCGGGATCTAGTCGAATTTAAGACCTTGTTGTACTAGACTTAATTTGCATGGTATGTATGGATGATTTGTACTATTTTCTATCCGAACTTTGATGAATATCGACCGGTTTGCATGAATTTCGTCTGGTTAGCTAAAATGCGGGTTGTAACATATGCGGCTACGGTTGGATGGCGGCCTCCCGCATCAATGTCCGACGGATGCGGAAGAAAATTTGCGGCTTGCCGTTGAAGATGCCCTTAGTACTCCATCCGTTTAGAATTATAAGAGTCAAAAAAAGTTTGGCCAAGAAATGATTTCCATTGACTTCAGGCAAAAAGGCAAATTTATGACAACAGTGATTTTCAGGCAAAAAGGCAAATTGAATAGTACTTGTATATAGCCTTTTTTGTCGAATCTTTGACAAAGGATACAATTGAAGTCATTCTCCGGCGTATTTTTCATACGAGTACAACACTTGATATGTTTGATTCAAAAAAGATTCAGAATCTTTTTAACTTTTTTGAATATTAAATTATTTTTGCATATAGAGTGTGATGGCATCCGAGAGCACCAGTGTATTTTGCATTGTGGTTACGTCCAATAGGAGGCGCGGCGCACATGGCAAAATCCCAACTGGGCCGGCCATTGGAGGAGATGATGTACCAGCGCGTGATTACTGTAGCTACACACGTGACAACTTTTTTTTTAGAATCACACACGCGACAACTATATCGATCTTATAGTGAGAGCAGCAACCATCTCACAGCACGATTTTCTAGCACGCGAGCATAATGGGCCTGCCCATTTAGTTTTGTCGTTCGATGTCTTTTCTATCGAAGATATGCTCAGGGGTGGTATTTTCTTATTTGGGCCCGATTTTATTCGGATTTTCTCTGGGTTTTTTATTCTTTGTTTTTCCTTTGTTTTTTCGATCCCTTTTCAGTTTTAATTGGGTTTTTTCTTTCTTTTTATTTCTTTTTTATTGTTTTTCACTTTTTTCTTTTCTTCTTATTTTATCTTTTATTTAGTTTTCTTAGTTTATTTCTTGTTTTTCAGCGGGTTTCTTTGTTTTTCTTTGTTTCTTTTTCGCTTTTCACAGATTTACATTCTTTTGCAGTAGTGTTCTTCAGGGGTTTATCTTCTTGCTTTTCATGCGGTTCCCTATGTTTCTTCAATGATTTTCGTTGGGTTTCTTTCTTTTCTTTGTTTCTTTTCATTGATTTATTTCTTTTCCTATGATTTCTTTATTATTTTCCTCGGTTATCATTGTTCTTTATTTTCTTTTCTTCCTTCCTTTCTTTGTATTTCTTTATGTCTTCTTATTACTCCCTTCGTACAAAAATATAAGACCTTTTTGCAGTTCGAATTGAACTACAAAATAGTCTTGTATTTTGGTACAGAGGTAGTATTTCGGTTTCTTTGTTTCTTTTTTGGTTTCACTGTATTCATTATTTTTGGGTTGGTTTTCCTTTTCTTTTTTTATTTGTTTCATTTTTGACTATCGTTTCTTTTCTTAATTTTTTTGGGTTTTCATCGGTTACTTTGACATGTCTACTATGTTTAGTACGCAATGTACTTTTTTAGTGTAAAAAAGAAACCTTTTTTACACATGTCGAATTTTCATTAAATTTAAGTTTTGAATTATTTTGAATAAATAGTCAATATTTTTCAAATACACGGTGAAAATTTTTAATGGCAATAAACAATTTTTTCACACACAATGTAGATTTTTTGTATTAATCGGGGACATTTTTATATACATGGTTAATATTCTTAAAAACATAATTAACTACTGCTAATTATATTTTTTATGTATACTTTTATTCAATGTAGTTTTTACATTTTTCCTATACACCAGGAACATTGTTTTATACATGATCAACAGTTTTTCATACACATTCTATATTTTTTAGTAAAATTTTCCTATATATGAGAAACATTTTTCTACATATATAAAAAATAAATTCTTGATTATGTTTTTATATATATATGATCAACGTCTTTACAAACATATTATATACATTTTTCGTATACATGAGAAATATCTTTTCTATACACCTTTAACATTTATCGAATGATTGACTAACATTTTCAAATGTTTGATGTACATATTTTATATATTTAGAATATTTGGAAGCACACACATAATAAGTTTTAAAAAGCAAAAAGCAAAAAACCGAAACGAAATACATGAAAGAAAAGAGAAAATAGAAAGGTTGTAGCCTCAGCACACTGGGCCGGCCCGGTCTCCAGCTCACCTAAGCAAGGCTGCCCTAAGTCTCGCAGTAACCAAGACCAACACGCGCCCAGCAACACACTTTTAAACTTGCTCAAAAAGAAATTACTGTACATTAACGCTTACTCTAGCCACGATTCAAATAATTGCCAGTTTTTTTTGAATTTGTGGAAAAAATAGGAGCATTTTTAAACTTCTGAAAGAAAATTAAGAACACGAATATTTCTTGAAATTTACCGAAGAAGTGTTTAGAACAAGAATATTTTTTAAATTTTCGGAATAATCTTCAAAATGTGAACTTTTTTTAAAATCCCTTTTTTATTTCTGAACAAATTTTAACCAGTGGACATATTTCGAAATTCAGATAAAATTGGAGACGAAAAGATGCAATAGGAAAAAGGGAACTTTAGAAAAATAAATAGGTAAAAGGGTAAAAGATCCAATAGGAAAAAGGGAAATGAAAAAAATATACATAACCTTTTTTTAGGGTTATAATGTAGATAACCGGAGCGAAACCTTCTGAAATGTTCCCAAAACCAGGAAAATGTGTAGTATGAATTGGGCCTGCCCATGAGTGCGTTGTATGTGCGAAATTACGGCAATCTGCCGTATTAAGCAACGAATAGGTATTATTCCTAGTCCCCACTTTCTGCGGGTTACTGTCCTATAGCGCCTGAAGGGCGATTGTATGTGCCGGCTCATTCGGCTCTCACGACTGGCTCCGACCGGGAAAATCGGCCGCTGTTGTGTGTTCCATTCCACACGAAAAACAGTTTTTCCACGCCCTTTCTTAGAAAAAAATTTTTTTGCATAATATTAATTTTTAAAAATCATAAGTTCAATAATTGTTCACGAATTTTAAACAAAGCACACGAAAATCTGAAAACATTCGCGAATTTAAACAATTCATGAATTTGGAAAAAATGTTTTAAGAATATTCATGTATTCAAAATTGTTCATGAATATGAAAAAAATGTTCATGAATTTGTACAATGTCAGAAAATTTAAAATATGTTTGTTTGTTACTTGACATTTTGTTCATGCAGTTCAAATGAAAGCCAAAAGACCTCTGGCTTATAGTTTGATTGGACATGCAGGTTATATATATTCGTACTGATTTCTCATGTGGAGCCATAGAAGGAAGTCAATATGTTCTGATTGGTATATTTATTTATGCATCAATGGTGATAGATGTATTCGCCATTGTTTCATCTAGATTGTCAATTTAGCCTATCAACTGTAAATGGTGATAGATGTAAAGAATTGTGCACTTCATTTTATTTCTATAGGTCCGCCACTGCCAATCGTAAGTGGCGGCACTCGCTGGACAAGGTAATTCCACGCGCAATCCTGACTCAACTAATACATGTGTCACGCACGTACGGAGGACATTAATAAGGACATGATAATGACATAAACTGATAAACAGAGGTTTTCCACAGCCTCTATGTGCATGATTATAATGCAGATTGATCGAGACAGGTTGCTGAACAAATGGCAAATGGGTTGCCACCTCTGCAGCTGAACAACCTGCCCTGCTTGGACTAGTCAGAGAGCCATCACCCATCAATTCCAAAGAGAGAAACATGTACGTATACAACACGGTTGTCTACCTGATTAATTGCATCCATAATCACGAAGTTGGAGGCATGACATGATAGCCCTCGTGGTTGAGTTGTTGTCACGAAAAGTCTCTTCATCTGCCCTCTACTTTGAAGATTAAATAGTGTTTAGACAGATAATCCGGGGCTTACTATCGGCTCTTTAGGACATGTATAATGGTGGCATATGGATACATATGCCTCATGACAAAAAGTAATTTGAGGCACCTACATTTATTTTTTCTCCCCAATGCAAGCTATCACTAGTGGGCCTCATTAAGAAATAGAAAATAAAGACTTTAATACACATGCATCTCTATTTTTCACTTCAACCTTTTCAGCTTTTGTCACCGGACCACACTTTTTCTCTTCAAGCACCCGCCTCCTGGAGAGGATCCCGCTTCCCTATCCGAACCTACTTTACGTCATATCCGATCCTACATGGCATGCGAGGCATCACCTTGAGGCTATGCATTGTACATGCCCTTAGACAGACGGCGACCGCTGTCCGAGAATGCAAAATTGCATCAAGCCACAGCCATGTCGGCCTGTCATCAGTCATCCGTGCCAAAATGTCAGAAAAAGAATTCGTCGGACTCAATGACGGACCTGTCACGTTGCCGTCGATGCTTTTGGTTAACCAATTGGTAATTACATTTAATTAAGAGGTGCAGCAAAGCAACGGCATGTTTCGAGGGCGCTGCAGAGAAGTACTCTCTCCATCCCAAAATTCTTATCTTAGATTTGTCTAGATACGGATGTATCTAATACTAAAACGTGACTTGAGGGTTCCCAACCCTAGCGCCGCCACCCCCCTTCCCTACTCCTCCTTCCACTCCGCCGCCGCCTGAGGTGCGCCCCCGGCTCGCGCGCGCGTCATCTATGATGGTGGTGGCGGGGATCTGGCTGCTCTGCCTCTCGTGGAGGGCCTAGGGCACCGGGGTGGCGGCCTCGGATAGTGTGTCCGGCGTGGATCCCTCGGCAGGTGGCGCCGGTGGGCGCTGGATGGCTGTCCTCTTGGTTGCGTGGGTAGCAAGGGGACAGCGGGCGTGGGTCGCGACGCAGTGGTCTCCTCGCGGACCGCATCGGCGTCTTGTGGAGAACGCCCGCCCCATCTTGCCCGATCTGCTTGATCCCCTTCTGATTCTGGTGGCCAACGTCCCTCTTGGTGATGTCCTTCGGCTCGGGTGGTTGGGAGTTCGAGGTTGTGAGTTGGAACTGGGGTAACCCCTTGGCCAGCGCGGTGGCCACAGTGAAGTCGACACCTTTGGCGCCGATCCCCTCCTTGGAGGCTTCGGTGAGGTTCCCCTCTTCCTCATCCTACCCCCTGCTTAGTGGTGAATACCTTGGTCCCCTGGTTGGGCGGCGACGGCGTTGCGACGTTGTATTCCTTCTTGGAGGCGTCGTCCGAGGATAGCAGTGGTGGCGGGTGTGCAGTGGTGGTTCTGGTGGTGGCGGCTGGCGGCTTGTGCCGGCCTTGTTCACTTGCGGCTGCTCCAACGGCATTCGTCCTGCGCCGTGTGTAGGGTGATGGCATTAGCACTGCTTTGCAGCTGCTGTTGCCTTTGAGTTGTTCTGTCTAGCGCTCTGTATCAGTACATGTCGTGGTGGAGCGGTACTTCATCTCACTCATTGATGGCGGCGAAGGTCGGCGGCATGGCGCTGCGGAGGCGCGCCGCCCAATGCGCGGAGATGGACTCGCGCAGGAGGAGGTAGTTGTCTGGCGTCATGATGACGTCGATGGCGGAGTGGCCTACACAAGGTAGAAGACTCAATATATTCTAAAGACGGGCCTGTGGAAGATGGTGTTGGAAATATGCCCTAGAGGCAATAATAAAATGGTTATTATTGTATTTCCTTGTTCATGATAATCGTTTATTATCCATGCTAGAATTGTATTGATAGGAAACTCGGATACATGTGTGGATACATAGACAACACCATGTCCCTAGTAAGCCTCTAGTTGACTAGCTCGTTGATCAATAGATGGTTACGGTTTCCTGACCATGGACATTGGATGTCATTGATAACGGGATCACATCATTAGGAGAATGATGTGATGGACAAGACCCAATCCTAAGCCCAACACAAAGATCGTGTAGTTCGTATGCTAAAGCTTTTCTAATGTCAATTATCATTTCCTTAGACCATGAGATTGTGCAACTCCCGTACACCGTAGGAATGCTTTGGGTGTACCAAACGTCACAACGTAACTGGGTGGCTATAAAGGTGCACTGCGGGTATCTTTGAAAGTGTCTGTTGGGTTGGCACGAATCAAGAATGGGATTTGTCACTCCGTGTGACGGAGAGGTATCTCTGGGCCCACTCGGTAGGACATCATCATATTGTGCACAATGTGACCAAGGAGTTGATCACGGGATGATGTGTTACGGAACGAGTAAAAGAGACTTGCCGGTAACGAGATTGAACAAGGTATTGGGATACCGACGATCGAATCTCGGGCAAGTATCATACCGATAGACAAAGGGAATTGAATACGGGATTGATTGAATCCTCGACATCGTGGTTCATCCGATGAGATCATCGTGGAACATGTGAGAGCCAACATGGGTATCCAGATCCTGTTGTTGGTTATTGGCCGGAGAGTTGTCTCGGTCATGTCTGCATGGTTCCCGAACCCGTAGGGTCTACACACTTAAGGTTCAATGACGCTAGGGTTGTAGAGATATTAGTATGCGGTAACCCGAAAGTTTTCCAGAGTCCCGGATGAGATCCCAGACGTCAAGAGGAGTTCCGGAATGGTCCGGAGGTAAAGATTTATATATAGGAAGTCCAGTTTCGGTCACCGGGAAAGTTTTGGGGGTTATCGGTATTGTACCGGGACCACCGGAAGGGTCCCGGGGGTCCACCGGGTGGGACCACCTATCCCGGAGGGCCCCATGGGCTGAAGGGGCGTGGGAACCAGCCCCTTGTGGGCTGGTGCACCCCCTTGGGCCTCCCATGCGCCTAGGGTTGAAAACCCTAAGGGGTGGGGGCGCCTCCACTTAGCTTGGAGGCCAAGCCACCCCTAGGGCTGCCGCCCCCTCCCTAGATGGGATCTACAAGGGGCTGGCGCCCCCTAGGCCCCTATATATAGTGGAGGGGAGGGAGGGCAGCCGCAACTGAAGCCCTGGCGCCTCCCTCCCGTGACACCTCTTCCTCCCCACTTGTGCTTGGCGAAGCCCTGTCGGGATCCCGCTACTTCCACCACCACGCCGTCGTGCTGCTGGATCTCCATCAACCTCTCCTCTCCCCTTGCTAGATCAAGAAGGAGGAGACGTCTCTCCGTTTCGTATGTGTGTTGAACGCGGAGGTGCCATTCGTTCGGCACTAGGATCATCGGTGATTTGGATCACGACGAGTACGACTCCATCAACCCCGTTCTCTTGAACGCTTTCGCTTAGCGATCTTCAAGGCTATGAAGATGCACTCTCTCTCTCTCTCGTTGCTAGTATCTCCTAGATTGATCTTGGTGACATGTAGGAAAATTTTAAATTATTGCTACGTTCCCCAATAGTGGTATCAGAGCCAAATTTATGCGTAGATTCTATGCACGAGTAGAACACAAAGTAGTTGTGGGCGATGATTTGTTCAATTTGCTTGCCGTTACTAGTCTTATCTTGATTCGGCAGCATTGTGGGATGAAGCAGCCCGGACCGACCTTACACGTACACTTACGTGAGACTGGTTCCACCGACTGACATGAACTTGATGCATAAGGTGGCTGGCGGGTGTCTATCTCTCCCACTTTAGTTGGATCGGATTCGATGAAAAGGGTCCTTATGAAGGGTAAATAGCAATTGGCATATCACCGTTGTGGTTTTGCGTAGGTAAGAAACGTTCTTGCTAGAAACACATAGCAAGCACGTAAAACATGCAACAACAATTAGAGGACGTCTAACTTGTTTTTGCAGGGTTTGCTTTGTGATGTGATATGGCCAAAAGGATGTGATGAATGATATATGTGATGTATGAGATTGATCATGTTCTTGTAATAGGAATCACGACTTGCATGTCGATGATTATGACAACCGGCAGGAGCCATAGGAGTTGTCTTAATTTATTTATGACATGCGTGTCAACATAAACGTCATGTAATTACTTTACTTTATTGCTAACCGTTAGCCATAGTAGTAGAAGTAATAGTTGACGAGGCAACTTCATGAAGACACAATGATGGAGATCATGATGATGGAGATCATGGTGTCATGCCGGTGACGAAGGTGATCATGCCGCGCCTCGAAGATGGAGATCAAAGGCGCAAGATGATATTGGCCATATCATGTCACTTTATGATTTGCATGTGATGTTTGTCATGTTTTTACATCTTATTTGCTTAGAACGACAGTAGCATAAATAAGATGATCCCTCATTAAAATATTAAGGATTGTGTTCCCCCTAACTGTGCATCGTTGCTAAGGTCCGTTGTTCCGAAGCACCATGTGATGATTGGGTGTGATAGGTTCTAACATTCGCATACAACGGGTGTAAGCCAAATTTACACACGCAATACAATTAGGTTAACTTGACGAGCCTAGCATGTACAGACATGGCCTCGGAACACGGAAGACCGAAAGGTCGAACATGAGTCGTATAGTGGATACGATCAACATGAAGATATTCACCGATGATGACTAGTCCGTCTCATGTGATGATCGGACACGGCCTAATTGACTCGGATCATGTATCACTTAGATGACTAGAGGGATGTCTATCTAAGTGGGAGTTCATTGAATAATTTGATTAGATGAACTTAATTATCATGAACATAGTCAAAAGGTCTTTGCAAATTATGTCGTAGCTCACGCTTTGGTTCTACTGTTTTAGATATGTTCCTAGAGAAAATTTAGTTGAGAGTTGACAGTAGCAATTGTGCGGACTGGGTCCGTGAACAGAGGATTGTCCTCATTGCTGCACAGAAGGGCTATGTCCTTAATGCACCGCTCAGTGCGTTGAACCTCGAGCATCGTCTGTAGATGTTGGGAAACATCTGACATACACGTTTTGATGACTACGTGATAGTTCAGTGCGTAATACTAACGGTTTAGAATTGTGACACCAAAGACGTTTTGAAACATCGCAGAACATATGAGATGTTCCAAAGACTGAAATTGGGATTTCAGACTAATGCCCACGTCAAGAGGTATGAGACCTCTGACAAGTTTCTTAAGCCTGCAAACTAAGGGAGTAAAGCTCAATTGTTGAGCATGTGCTCAGATTGTCTGAGTACTACAATCGCTTGAATCGAGTGGGAGTTAATCTTCCAGATGAGATAGTGATAGTTCTCCATAGTCACTGTCACCAAGCTATTAGAGCTTAGTGATGAACTATAACATATCAGGGATAGACATGATGATCCTTGAGCAATTCACAATGTTTGACACTGTGAAAGTAGAAATCAAGTAGGAGCATCAATTGTTGATGGTTAGTAAAACCACTAGTTTCAAGAAGGGCAAGGAAAAGAAGGGATACTTCATGAGACGGCAAGTCAGTTGCTGCTCTAGTGAAGAAACCCAAGGTTGAACCAAACCCGAGACTGAGTGCTTCTATAATGAGGGGAACGGTCACTGAAGCAGAACTACCCTAGATACTTGGTAGATGAGAAGGCCGGCAAGGTCGACAGAAGTATTTTGAATATACATTATATTATTGTGTACTTTACTAGTACTCCTAGTAGCACCAGGGTAATAAATACCAGTTCGGTTGCTAAGTGTTAGTAACTCGAAATAAAAGGCTACGGAGACTAGCTAAAGGTGAGATGACGATATGTTGGAAGTGTTTCCAAGGTTGATGTGATCAAACATCACACGCTCCCTCTACCATCGAGATTGGTGTTAAACCTAAATAATTGTTATTTGGTATTTGCGTTGAGCATAGACATGATTGGATTATGTTTATCGCCATACGGTTATTCATTTAAGGAGAATAATGGTCACTCTGTTTACTTGAATAATACCTTCAATGGTCTTGCACCTAAAATAAATGGTTTATTGAATCTCGATCATAGTGATACACATGTTCATGCCAAAAGATATAAGATAGTAATGATAGTACCACATACTTGTGGCATTGCCATTTGAGTCATGATGGTATAAAACGCATGAAGAAGCTCCACATTGATGGATCTTTGGACTCACTCGTTTTTGAAAAGATTGAGACATGCGAACCATGTCTATTGGTAGATATGCATGAAGAAAATCCATATAGATGGATCGTTTGGACTCACTTGATTTTGAATCACTTGAGACATGCAAATCATACCACATGGGCAAGATGACTGAAAGGCCTCGTTTTCAGTAAGATGGAACAAGAAAGCAACTTGTTGGAAGTAATACATTTTGATGTGTGCAGTCCAATGAGTGCTGAGGCACGCAGTGGATATTGTTATGTTCTTACTTCACAGATGATTTGAGTAGATGCTAAGTATATTTACTTGATGAAACACAAGTCTGAATTATTGAAAGGTTCAAGTAATTTCAGAGTGAAGTTGAAGATCGTCGTGACAAGATGATGAAATGTCTATGATATGATCATAGAGATGAATATCTGAGTTACGAGTTTGGCACATAATTAAGACATTGTGGAAATTGTTTCACAATTAATACCGCGTGGAACACCATAGTGTGATGGTGTGTCCGAACATCGTAACTGCACCCCATTGGATATGGTGCATACCATGATGTCTCTTATCGAATTACCACTATCTTTTATGGGTTAGGCATTAGAGACAACCACATTCACTTTAAATAGGGCACCACACAATTCCGTTGAGACGACACCGTATGAACGACGGTTTAGAAAAACCTAAGTTGTCGTTTCTTAAAAGTTTGGGGCTGCGACGCTTATGTGAAAAGGTTTCAGGCTGATAAACTCGAACCCAAAGCGGATAAATGCATCTTCATAGAATACCCAAAAATAGCTGGGTGTACCTCCTATTTCAGATCCAGAAGCAAGAGTGATTGTTTCTAGAAACTGGTCCTTTCTCGAGGAAAAGTTTCTCTCGAAAGAATTGAGTGGGAGGATGGTGGAGACTTGATGAGGTTATTGAACCGTCACTTCAACTAGTGTGTAGCAGGGCACAGGAAGTTGTTCCTGTGGCACCTACACCAATTGAAGTGGAAGCTTATGATAGTAATCATGAAACTTCGGATCAAGTCACTACCAAACCTCATAGGTCGACAAGGATGTGTACTACTTCAGAGTGGTACGTAATCCTGTCTTCGAAGTCATGTTGCTAGACAACAATGAACCTACGAGCTATGGAGAAGCGATGGTGGGCCCGGATTCCGACGAATGGCTCGAGGCCATAAAATTCGAGAAAGGATCCATGTATAAAACAACGTATATACTTTGAAATAACTACTTGATGGTCGTAAGGTTGTTGGGTGCAGATGGATTTTAAAAGGAAGACGGACAATGATGGTAAGTGTCACCATTAAGAAAGCTTGACTTGTCGTTAAGATGTTTCCCGACAAGTTTAAGGAGTTGACTACGATGAGACTTTCTCACTCGTAGCGATGCTAAGAGTTTGTTGGAATTATGTTAGAAGTTACTGCATTATTTATGAAATCTTGCAGATAGGATGTCAAAACATTGTTTCCTCGACGTTTTTCTTGAGGAAAGGTTGTATATGATACATCCAGAAGGTTTTGTCAATCCTAAAAGATGCTAACAAGTATGCAAAGCTCCAGCAACCCTTCTAAGGACTGGAGTAAGCATCTCGGAATTGGAATGTGTGCTTTGATGAGATGATCAAAGATTTTGGGTTTATACAAAGTTTATGAGAAACTTGTATTTCCAAAGGAGTGAGTGGGAGCACTATAGAATTTTTGATGAGTATATGTTGTTAACATATTGTTGATCAAAAATGATATAGAATTTCTGGAAAGCATGCAGGGTTATTTGAAAAGTGTTTTTCGATGCAAAACCTGCATTAAGCTACTTGAATATTGAGCATCAAGATCTATAAGGATAGATCAAAAACGCTTAATAGTACTTTCAAATGAATACATACCGTGACAAGATTTTGAGGGAGTTCAAAATAGATCAGCAAAGAAGGAGTTCTTGGCTGTGTTACAAGGTGTGAGTATTGAGTAAGACTCAAGACCTGACCACGGCAGAAGAGAGAGAAAGGACGAAGGTCGTCCCCTATGCTTTAGACGTAGGCTCTATAGTATGCTATGATGTGTACCGCACCTGAAGTGTGCCTTGCCATAAGTCAGTCAAGGGGTACAAGAGTGATCCAGGAATGGATCACATGAAAGCGGTCGAACTTATCCTTAGTAACTAGTGGACTAAGGAATTTTCTCGATTATGGAGGTGGTAAAATAGTTCGTCGTAAAGGGTTACGTCGATGCAAACTTTGACACTAATCCGGATGACTCTGAGGAGTAAACCGGATTCGTATAATAGAGAAGTTATTTGGAATAGCTCCAAGTAGCGTGTGGTAGCTGCATCTACAAGATGACATAGAGATTTGTAAAGCACACATGGATCTGAAAGGTTCAGACCCATTGACTGATAAACCTCTCTCACAAGCAAGATATGAACATACCCCATGGGTGTTGGATTCATTACAATCACATAGTGATGTGAACTAGATTATTGACTCTAGTGCAAGTGGGAGACTGTTGGAGCAATAATAATATGGTTATTATTATATTTCCTTGTTCATGATAATCGTTTATTATCCATGCTAGAATTGTATTGATAGGAAGCTCAGATACATGTGTGGATACATAGACAACACCATGTCACTAGTAAGCCTCTAGTTGACTAGCTCGTTGATCAATAGATGGTTACGGTTTCCTGACCATGGACATTGGATGTCATTGATAACGGGATCACATCATTAGGAGAATGATGTGATGGACAAGACCCAATCCTAAGCCTGGCACAAGATCGTGTAGTTCGTATGCTAAAGCTTTTCTAATGTCAAGTATCATTTCCTTAGATCATGAGATTGTGCAACTCCCGAATAACGTAGGAATACTCTGGGTGTACCAAACGTCACAACGTAACTGGGTGGCTATAAAGGTGCACTGTGGGTATCTCCGAAAGTGTCTGTTGGGTTGGCACGAATCGAGACTGGGATTTGTCACTCCGTGTGACGGAGAGGTATCTCTGGGCCCACTCGGTAGGACATCATCATATTGTGCACAATGTGACCAAGGAGTTGATCACGGGATGATGTGTTACAGAACGAGTAAAGAGACTTGCCGGTAATGAGATTGAACAAGGTATCGGGATACCGACGATCGAATCTCGGGCAAGTATCGTACCGATAGACAAAGGGAATTGAATACGGGATTGATTGAATCCTCGACATCGTGGTTCATCCGATGAGATCATCGTGGAACATGTGAGAGCCAACATGGGTATCCAGATCCCGCTGTTGGTTATTGGCCAGAGAGTTGTCTCGGTCATGTCTGCATGGTTCCCGAACCCGTAGGGTCTACTCACTTAAGGTTCGGTGACGCTAGGGTTGTAGAGATATTAGTATGCGGTAACCCAAAAATTGCTCGGAGTCTCGGATGAGATCCCGGACGTCATGAGGAGTTCTGGAATGGTCCGGAGGTAAAGATTTATATATAGGAAGTCCAGTTTCGGCCACCAGGAAAGTTTCGGGGGTCATCGGTATTGTACCAGGACCACCAGAAGGGTCCCGGGGGTCCACCGGGTGGGACCACCTATCTCGGAGGGCCCCATGGGCTGAAGGGGCGTGGGAACCAGCCCCTGGTAGGCTGGTGCGCCCCCCCCCTTGGGCCTCCCATGCGCCTAGGGTTGAAAACCCTAAGGGGTGGGGGCGCCTCCACTTGGCTTGGAGGCCAAGCCACTCCTAGGGCTGCCGCCCCCCTCCCTAGATGGGATCTACAAGGGGCTGGCGCCCCCCTAGGCCCCTATATATAGTGGAGGGGAGGGAGGGCAGCCGCACCTGACGCCCTGGCGCCTCCCTCCCTCCCGTGACACCTCTTCCTCCCCGCTTGTGCTTGGCGAAGTGTCGTGGTTCTAAGCCTGACAGTAGAGTGGGGGGTAGGTATGGAGAGGCAAGGTCCTAGCTATGGAGAGGTTGTAAGCACAAAGGATGTACGAGTTCAGGCCCTTCTCGGAAGAAGTAACAGCCCTACGTCTCGGAGCCCGGAGGCGGTCGAGTGGATTATGAGTGTATGAACTACAAGGTGCCGAACCCTTCTGCCTGTGGAGGGGGGTGGCTTATATAGAGTGCGCCAGGACCCCAGCCAGCCCACGAAGGAGAGGGTTTAAGGTGAGTTAAGTCTGGGGCATTACTGGTAACGCCCCACATAAAGTGCCTTTACTATCATAAAGACTACTTGATTACAGGCCGTTGCAGTGCAGAGTGCCTCTTGACCTCCTGGTGGTCGAGTGAGTCTTCGTGGTCGAGTCCTTCAGGTCAGTCGAGTGAATCCTCGTTGGTCGACTGGAAGGCGACCTCTTCTAAGGATGTCCTGGGGTAAGTTACTTGGATCAGGTCCATGACCCTACTCTAGGTACATAACTCCATCATTAGCCCCCGAATGGATTGAGGCTTCGAGTGAAGAAGGAGTTGATGTCGTTTCCGATTAACCTTTGCGCTCTGGTTGTGCGCTATTCTGTACCAAAGAATCTCTTCGTCGACAGGAAACAACTTGCCTTCAGTCGACTTGATCCATTCTGCTTTTACGTCGAGTGATCTTTCAGGCTTCGACGATCTCCGAGCGACGGATCACCGGAAACACCGCGCCTGACAGACTAATTTGCTGTTCACGGATTTTGCGGGATGCGAAATTTGGGGACGCGCGCGAAGCGGGGCGGACCGCGGCGTTCGGATGGGACGGGGCATGGACGCCTCGATCTCCGCGCCGCCTTTTTCGCCACGTATCACGTCCGCATAACTGCTCCAGATATGATTAGATCGACCGGGCCCACCTGTCATCCACTCGGAAGGGACCTTATAAATGTGCCCGGCGAGGATTTCTGTGTTGCGCTTTAGCATTCTCTCCCTCTCTCTGCTTCCTTCCTCCCTGCTCAGCGTGCTTGCTCTCGCCCCCGCACCACTTCCCTTCGCGCATCCCGCCGGAGACCATGGCCAAGGAGAAGACGGCGGCGCTGGAGCGGGCAAAGAAGGCGTCGGCATCGGAGAAGGCGAAGGGGAGATCCACCAGCCGCGGAGGGTCCTCGTCCAGATCCCGCCTGCCGAAGGGCTGGGTCCAAGGAGACTGGATCCAGTCGACCATCACGGAGAATGACCTCCTCGACATGGCCAACGAGGGCTTGATCCCCCACGGAGCTGCGAGGCTTCCGGGGAAGGAGTGGCAGCCCCAGCCAGAAGAGGGTGAGTGTGTGCTTTTGGCCACTCATGTTGATCGCGGGTTTTCCTTGCCGCCGAGTGTTTTCTTTCGTGGTTTCTTGAACTTCTTCGGAGCGCAGCTCCACCACTTTACCCCAAACTCCATTGCCTATCTTGCTGCGTTCGTGTCCATGTGTGAGGGTTTCTTGGGCTGTCGACCGCACTGGGGTTTGTTCAAACATATATTCACGTGTCGATCCCAGACCGTGAAGAAGGCGAGCCCAGGTGATGAGAGAACCCGAGTCGTCCAAATGTGCGGGGGCCTGGGGATTCAGGTGAGGAATAAGAGCACCTTCCCGCCCATGACCTTTCCCGAGTCCGTCAGAGGCTGGCAGTCGACTTGGTTCTACTGCCAGGCCCAGTCGACGCCAGGGCAGTCGAGTGGACTCCCTCCGTTCACCATGGACCGAGTGAGCAAGCCTTCCCCTCTGAAGCTGATTCCGGAGGAGAAAGCCGACGTGAAGATGTTGATGGAGCGCGTGGTGCAGTTGGTTCGGGAGGGAGTGACGGGCATGGACCTCCTGGAGGTTTTCCTCAGGCGTCGCATCCAGCCTCTCCAGTTCCGGAGCCACTGCATGTGGTTGTACTGTGGGACCGAAGACGAGACTAGAGTCCATCCAGAAGCAGTCGACGATGTCACTCTGGAAAGATGGATGGCAGCCGTCACCGGAAATAAGGACAACCCACGCGGAGCCAGAAGGATTCCTCCACTCGACCACAACAGCGACTCGAACAAGGTACACTTGCTCTGCTCTCCACTGCGCCTTTGTCGTATTCATTTCTGTTAACCCTGTCGACTGGTCGACTGATCTTTGTCTGGGCATCTGCTAGGCCCTCACCGAGCTGTACTCGATGCCCAATGGGGCACAAGCTTCGACTGAGGAGGGCGAGGCGAGCGGGGGCGAGAGCCAGGAAGAGGAGGTATGGGACTCGGATGTTGCAGAGGATGATGACGACGAAGATGATGATGACGGTGATGAAGACGACGTCGAGGACGACGAAGAAGAGGAGGAGGAGGTCGTACCACCGCGCTCAGAAAGGCGGTCAAAGCTTGTCCACGATCCTTCGACCGAACGTGGTAAGGGGGTTGCGACCGCCACTCAGTCGACCAAGCGCCCTCGGACCACCTCTCCGGTGCCGACTGAAAAGGCGCCGAAGCAGCCCAGGGCGGCCTCGTCGAAGCCGATCAAGCTCTTGCCGAAGATGAAGGTGTCCATCCCCACCATATCAGGGTAACTGTGCTGCTCATATTTTCTTATTCTGTGTGAACTTTATCTCTGGTCGACGCTTAAGTTAGTCGACTGATCCTTTGGAGTTGCAGTGCTGCTACTTCTGAGACCTCGGCCCGGGCCGATGACCACGAGATGGAGGATGCGGCAACTTCGAACCTAGGTACTGTATTCTTAACACCATTTTTAGTCGACTGACTCGCGACCTCTGATCCTGATTCTTCTCCGCAGCTCCGCCCAATACTGTTATCAATCTTCCTGACGACGACGAGGATGAAGAACCATTGGCACGCAGGAAGAGTCGGAAAACGCCCGCCAGTAAGGTGCCTCAGGATGTGACGGCGCCTGAGACTCTGACTGTGGAGGAAGAGAACACCACTCGACACACGGTGTCCTTCGCAACTCCACTGACGAGTGCTCAGCAGCCCTCCCTCTTCACGACTCACCACGTCCCAGAGGACCAAGCTGGTGCAGCGAAGGAAGCAATACGCCAGGCGGGACTCATGATGGAGCAGCTGAAGACCATCCGGGACGCGAGCCAGGCAGCTTATGACGCCAGCTCTGCCCTCCAAAGCAATGTCCAGGTCAGTCAACCGTTGTTTGTTCTATTGGATATGCTACCAAAAACTTTTCTTTTCCAGAATTTATAGCAGTCACCCACTGGGTGTGTCGAATAAACTCCGTGTTAGCGGGGGCACGCTGAGTGCACCCGCTGGGTGTAGTCCCCAAGGCTAAGGTCGACTGCTTGCAGTCGGCCTTAGGCTTTATGATGCCAATCTTTCCGCCAGTCGACTGGTCGACTGGATTTCACAAACCGGTGGGGGCACGCTGAGTGCACCCACTGGGTGTAGTCCCCGAGACTGTGGTCGACTGCTTGCAGTTGATCACAGTCTTAGAGAATGCATTTTTTTTAGGTCGACTGGTCGACTTTGTCTTCAACAGGATTAGTGGGGGCACGCTGAGTGCACCCACTGGGTGTAGTCCCCGAGACTACGGTCGAATGCTTGTATTCGGCTGTAGTCTTAGAAACGTGTGTTTTTCCCTTTTTCACTCGGAAGTGAATTATTTTTGACATTTAGTCGATTGGTTCTTCGCAGAACTCTTGTGATCTTGTGGCTCGCTACTCAGAGCTGGAACAGAAACATACTCAAGTTGAGCTGAGCTTGAAGCTGGTTCAAGAGAAACTGACAAAGGCAAAGGAGGAGACCGAAGGTATGTTTGGTGACACCCTGACGACTGCTTTTCCCCTTGCTTGTTTCAAAATCTGATCTTGCTGTAACTTGCAGGTAAGGTAAGGGAGGCCCAGCAGAAGAAAGACCTTGAGCTAGCCGAGAAGATCAAGCTGGCTGATGAGAAGTTAGCTTCAGTCACCAAGCTCGAACAAGACAATACCAATCTGAAAGCTGCTCTTGGGATTGCCAACAAGGAGGTCAGTCGACTGAAAACTGATAAAGCTGCCCTGACCGACCAAGTCAGCAAATTGACTGAGAAGAAAACTGCACTGGAGGCCTTCCTGAGTGGCCTTGCCAAGAAGCTGTTTCTTATGCTTGAAGGTAAACCTCCATGTTTGGCAAATATTTCCAATTGTGTTTTTTCCATTCGACTATCCCCTTGACTTAGTGATCATCCTTGTAGAATTTTGTCAAAACTTTGAAGAAGAAACCAGCCGACTGGAGCCAAACCTCGACCCCGTCAATTCTCCGGTGAACGACGAAGTTGCCATGGATGTTTTCCGACTGGAGTCTCGTGTTGCAGCTGTCGTGGACTATCTCCCAAGGCTGAAGGCCGCCACATCTCGCATCGACTCGACGCTCTGGCCAGAGGAGACACTTCAGAATGACCTTGAGTCGCTGATGGCCCGCTTGAACACGATCCCTGGTCGAGTGCAGGAGTGGAAGAAATCCTCGGCTCGGTGTGGTGCAGATGTCGCTCTGTGTCTGGCCCGAGTCCACTGCAAAGATGCGCGAGAAGAGAAGCTGGCGGCCCTTCGGGTGGCCAATACCAAGAAGCACGACTTCAGGTCCTTTATGGAGACTTTCCTTGCAGCTGCCACTCGGATCGCCGACGGAATTGACCTTGATGAATTTGTTGCACCTTCCAGCCCTCCACAGGAGGGGTAAAAAACTTCTTCTGGCTCGACGTTTCTTAAATTTGCCTCGGTATGCCGAGTGGAATTGTAACCGACAAACCTTAACGGGCTTGACGCCTGAGCACTTTCGGTTCCTTTAGATATCGATTCGAACTTGAATTTGGCGCTTGAATGTGATTGCCTTCAGCTCAAAATGTCTTTTGCAGGTTCAAAGCAAGGCGCCTTTTCTGCAATCGACTTACTCTTTAGTCCACTTAGGCGAGCACTGGGCTGCGGCTAAGCCCCCGAGTGAGAAGTTTTACTCTTCACTCGGTAGGATTTCGATAACTTAGGCGAGTGCTTGGACTGCAGCTAAGCCCCCGAGTGAGAGGGTTGCTCTTCACTCGGCAGGATTTTATAACTTAGGCGAGCACAGGGCTGCAGCTAAGCCCCCGAGTGAGAGGGTTGCTCTTCACTCGGTAGGATTTTTAATAACTTAGGCGAGTGCTTGGACTGCAGCTAAGCCTCCGAGTGAGAGGGTTGCTCTTCACTCGGTAGGATTTTTATAACTTAGGCGAGCACAGGGCTGCAGCTAAGCCCCCGAGTGAGAGGGTTGCTCTTCACTCGGTAGGATTTTTAATAACTTAGGCGAGTGCTTGGACTGCAGCTAAGCCCCCGAGTGAGAGGGTTGCTCTTCACTCGGCAGGATTTTATAACTTAGGCGAGCACAGGGCTGCAGCTAAGCCCCCGAGTGAGAGGGTTGCTCTTCACTCGGTAGGATTTTTAATAACTTAGGCGAGTGCTTGGACTGCAGCTAAGCCTCCGAGTGAGAGGGTTGCTCTTCACTCGGTAGGATTTTTATAACTTAGGCGAGCACAGGGCTGCAGCTAAGCCCCCGAGTGAGAGGGTTGCTCTTCACTCGGTAGGATTTTTAATAACTTAGGCGAGTGCTTGGACTGCAGCTAAGCCTCCGAGTGAGAGGGTTGCTCTTCACTCGGTAGGATTTTTATAACTTAGGCGAGCACAGGGCTGCAGCTAAGCCCCCGAGTGAGAGGGTTGCTCTTCACTCGGTAGGATTTTTAATAACTTAGGCGAGTGCTTGGACTGCAGCTAAGCTTCCGAGTGAGAGGGTTGCTCTTCACTCGGTAGGATTTTTATAACTTAGGCGAGCACAGGGCTGCAGCTAAGCCCCCGAGTGAGAGGGTTGCTCTTCACTCGGTAGGATTTTTATAACTTAGGCGAGTGCTTGCACTGCAGCTAAGCCTCCGAGTGGAAGGCTGGCTTACCACTCGGTAGGATTTTGATAAACTTAGGCGAGTCCTTGGACTGCAGCTAAGCCTCCGAGTGGAAGGCTGGCTTACCACTCGGTAGGATTTTGATAAACTTAGGCGAAACGGATTCGCAGCTAAGCCTCCGAGTGAGAGTCTGGCTCACCGCTCGGTAGGATTTTTACAAACTTAGGCGAAACGGATTCGCGGCTAAGCCACCCACTGGGTGGGAGTTTTATGTGGACAAAGATAAAAAGTGACAGAAATTATGGAGGAACTATGACACTATTATTTTGATGCCCATGAGCTACAGAAGTACTTTATTGCAACTTATCCGAGTGATAAAACTTAAGTGTAAAATGGGCGGAGTAGCTCCGCGTTCCAAGCTCGGGGCTCGTCGATATTATGCTCGACGTTGTAAAGACGATACGCCCCGTTGTGGAGGACCTTGGTGACGATGAAGGGACCTTCCCAAGAAGGAGCAAGCTTGTGTGGTTTGTGCTGATCCACTCGAAGAACCAAATCCCCTTCCTGGAAGGCTCGACCTCTCACATTTCTGGCGTGGAAACGGCGCAAATCTTGTTGGTAGATGGTCGAACGGATCAGAGCCATCTCCCTTTCTTCCTCTAAAAGGTCGACTGCGTCCTGCCGCGCTTGTTCAGCTTCTGCTTCGTTGTAGATTTCAACTCGGGGAGCATTATGAAGAAGATCACTCGGCAAGACCGCTTCAGCTCCGTAGACCAAGAAGAATGGAGTTCTTCCGGTCGACCAATTAGGTGTGGTCCGCAGTCCCCAGAGTACAGAGGGAAGTTCGTCGACCCAAGCTCCAGCCGCGTGTTTGAGATCACGCATCAGTCGAGGCTTCAATCCCTTAAGAATCAGTCCATTAGCTCGCTCTGCTTGTCCATTCGACTGCGGATGGGCGACTGAAGCGTAGTCGACTCGTGTGCCCTGGGAGTTGCAAAAAGTTCTGAATTCTTCCGAGTCAAAGTTCGACCCATTATCCGTGATGATGCTGTGCGGGACTCCATATCTGAATATTAGTTCCCTGATGAAGCTAACAGCAGTACCGGTGTCAAGGCTCTTGATTGGTTTAGCTTCGATCCACTTGGTGAACTTGTCGACTGCCACCAGTACATGCGTGAAACCGCTTCGTCCTGTTCTCAAAGGACCGACCATGTCTAGCCCCCAAACTGCAAAAGGCCAGATGAGTGGGATGGTCTTCAAAGCTGACGCAGGCTTGTGCGACATATTCGAGTAGAACTGACATCCCTCGCACTTATCCACTATTTCTTTTGCCATCTCATTCGCCTTGGGCCAGTAAAATCCGGCTCGGTATGCTTTGGCCACGATGGTCCGAGAGGACGCATGATGACCACAGGTCCCCGAGTGAATATCATTGAGGATGAGTCGACCTTCTTCTGGTGTTATGCACTTCTGACCGACTCCAGTCGCGCTTTCTCTGTATAATTGTCCTTTGATTACGGTAAAGGCCTTAGATCGACGGACGATCTGTCGAGCCTCTTCCTCATCCTCCGGAAGCTCTTTCCTCAAGATATATGCGACATACGGAATCGTCCAGTCGGGAATGACCACCAAAACCTCCATGATCAAGTCGACCACCGCTGGGACTTCGACTTCAGTCGGATCTGTGGCACTCTTGGGCTGCGGAGTTTCTTCGGTGAAAGGATCTCTTTGACTGAAGGAGTGTGTATATGCTCCAAGAACACACCACTCGGAATGGCTTCTCTCTTGGAACCTATCTTTGCTAGATCATCAGCTGCTTGGTTTTTCAGTCGGGGTATATGATGGAGCTCCAACCCCTCGAACTTCTTTTCCAGCTTCCTCACTGCACTGCAGTATCCAGTCATGGCTGGGCTTCTCACGTCCCACTCTTTCATCACCTGATTGACCACTAAATCCGAGTCGCCATAGACCATTAGGCGATGGACGCCGAGTGAAATGGCCATGCGCAACCCATATAGGAGGGCTTCATATTCTGCCTCATTGTTGGAGGAATCAAAGTGAATCTGGAGCACATATCTGAGCTTATCTCCTCTGGGGGAAACCAGAACAACCCCAGCACCGGAACCATTCAACATTTTAGAGCCATCAAAGAACATGGTCCAATGCTCCGAGTGAACTTGAGTCGGCTGCTGCTGTTCAATCCACTCGGCGAGGAAATCTGCTATTGCCTGGGACTTAATGGCTTTCTTTGCCTCAAACTTGATATCAAGGGGAAGAAGTTCAATTGCCCATTTGGCCACTCGACCAGTTGCATCTCTGTTGTGCAAAATCTCTGATAGTGGAGCGTCGCTGACGACTGTGATGGAATGGTCAGAGAAATAATGAGCAACCTTCTTTGTGGTCATGTATATCCATACACAAGCTTCTGATAATGAGGATATCTCTGCTTGGATGGAGTCAAGACTTCAGACAAATAATACACTGGGCGCTGAACTTTGAGAGCTTTTCCTTCTTCTTCCCGCTCGACCGTTAGCACAGTACTGACGACTTGTCCTGTGGCTGCGATGTAGAGCAACAGAGGCTCTTTGCTGATTGGAGCAGCAAGCACCGGCTGGGTGGAGAGCAGAGCTTTTAGCTCGGCAAACGCTGCATCAGCTTCTGGAGTCCACTCGAACTTGTCGGCCTTCTTCATCAGTCGGTAAAGAGGCAGTGCCTTTTCACCGAGTCGTGAGATGAATCGACTTAATGCGGCCAAGCATCCAGTAAGCTTCTGGACATCGTACACTCGCACAGGGCGTTTCATTCGGAGAATAGTGTCAATCTTCTCTGGGTTAGCATCGATTCCCCGTTCGGAAACGAGAAAACCGAGTAACTTGCCACCAAGAACTCCAAATGTGCACTTTGATGGATTGAGTTTGATATCATACCTTCTGAGGTTGGCAAATGTTTCGGCGAGGTCAGCGAGCAGGTCGAAACCTTTTCGTGACTTGACAACAATATCATCCATATAAGCTTCCACATTCCGACTGATTTGAGTGAGTAGACACTTCTGAATCATTCGCATAAATGTGGCTCCGGCATTCTTGAGGCCGAATGGCATGGTGATATAGCAGAAGCACCCGAATGGAGTGATGAAAGCTGTTTTTACCTCGTCGGGCCCGTACAGACGGATCTGGTGGTACCCGGAGTAAGCATCTAGAAAAGATAACCTCTCGCATCCCGCGGTCGAGTCAACAATCTGATCTATGCGAGGGAGAGGAAAGTGATCTTTCGGGCAGGCCCGGTTGATGTGCTTGAAATCAATGCACATACGGAGCGACTTGTCCTTCTTAGGAACCATGACGACATTAGCGAGCCACTCGGAGTGGTATATTTCTCGGATAAATCCTGCCGCCAACAGTCAAGCCACTTCTTCACCAATGGCCTTTCTCTTCTGGACGGCAGACCGCCGAAGATGCTCTTTGACTGGTTTTGCAGACGAGTCGACTCTTAGGCGATGCTCAGCCAGTCCCCTGGGAACACCTGGCATGTCAGCGGGCTTCCATGCAAAAATGTCCCAGTTCTCACGGAGGAACTGGATGAGCGCTTCTTCCTATTTTGGGTCGAGTGTTGTGGAGATGCGGGTCGGGGCTGCATCGGGGTCGGTCGGGTGAATATGAACAGGCTTCGTCTCCCCAGACGACTGGAACGCAGACTCTGTAGCGGGTTTCTTCGATCGCAGCAAATCACTCGGATCTGCGTTTTGCTTATACTCTTCGAACTCGACCGCTGTTACTTGGGAATCGACAATCTTGGAGCCCTTCTGAAAGCACTCCTCTGCCTTTTTCCTATCACCGGTGATAGTGATCACTCCTTTGGGGCCGGGCATCTTCAATTTGAGGTACACGTAACATGGTCGAGCCATGAACCGTGCATAGGCTGGCCTCCCCAAAATGGCATGATATGCACTCTGAAAATCCACGACCTCGAACGTCAACTTTTCTTTGCGGAAATGCTTCGAATCACCAAACACCACGTCCAAAGCTATCTGGCCGAGTGACTCGGCCTTCTTCCCTGGTATAACTCCGTGGAAGCTCATGTTACTAGTGCTCAGTCGGGACATCGGAATGCCCATACCTTTCAATGTGTCTGCATACAACAAGTTCAGCCCACTCCCACCATCCATCAGCACTTTTGTCAGTCGAGTGCCTTCGACAACTGGATCGACCACCAAAGCTTGCCTCCCAGGGGTGGCAATATGAGTCGGGTGATCAGATTGGTCGAATGTGATGGGTGTTTGAGACCACTTCAGATAATTTGCCTTTGCTGGGGCAACCATGTTCACCTCTCGGTTAATCACTTTCAGTCGACTTCTGCTTTCCACATCTGCAAAGATCATCAGAGTGGAGTTGATATGCGGGTATCCTCCCTCACTGTCCTCCTTGTCTTCGGCCTTGTCTGACTCCTTCTCCTTGTCCTTAGACTGTTTTCCCTGAAACTGCTGGATCAGGAGTCGACATTGGCGAGTGGTATGCTTCGGGTAGATGATATTCCCCTCTTCGTCTTTCTTCGTGTGAATATGACATGGCATATCTAACACGTCGTTCCCTTCTTTATTCTTTACCTTCTTGGGGTTCCAGGATCCTTTTGGTTTCCCCTTAGACTTTCCTTGAGTCACGGCCAGAGCCTCTCCAGGAGCTGCCGGTTTAGCCTTCCGCTTCTGTTTCCGACTGGTGTTCCCCTTTTCCGACTGGCTCGGCTTGTGCTTGCCGCTTCGGAGTCGGTCTTCTTCTTCACCGTTGGCGTACTTGGTAGCAATCTCCATCATCCGACTCAAGGTCATGTCACCGGTTCGACCAAATTTCAAACTCAGTTCTCTGTTCTTGACGCCGTCTTTGAAGGCACAGACTGCCTGATGATCAGAGACATTTTCCACAGTGTGGTGCAAAGTGATCCACCTCTGAATATACTCTCTGAGAGTCTCATTAGCTTTCTGCACGCAGACTTGCAACTCTGTCAATCCAGCTGGTCGCTTGCAAGTCCCTTCAAACGTTCTGACGAACACTCGGGACAGATCTTCCCAAGTGTAAATGCTGCTAGGAGGTAATTGAGTCAACCATGCCCTGGCAGAACCTTCCAGCATGAGAGGCAAGTGCTTCATGGCCACCTCGTCGTTTCCACCACCAATCTGAACTGCCACTCGGTAGTCTTCAAGCCAAGTTTCAGGCTTAGACTCACCAGTGAACTTGCTGACTCCTGTTGCCAGCCTGAAATTGGGAGGAATAACTGCGGCTCTGATAGCTCTGCTGAAACATTCAGGACCAGAAACATGCAGTCGACTGCTTGTGGGTACATCTCTGTCGAGTGCGCCTCGATGGGCTCTGTTCCGGTCGACCAAACCTTGCACGATAGTGGATCGCGCGTCGAAGCCTGGTTCTCTGGGGTCAACTGGAACTCTACGCCCTGTACTGAACTGACGCCTATCATCTGGCTGCCGAGGAGCGTAAGACCCACCCCTCGGAGGGGAATAGGGCACTCGACGCCTATCA
This sequence comes from Triticum aestivum, assembly GCF_018294505.1. Classification (NCBI taxonomy): domain Eukaryota; kingdom Viridiplantae; phylum Streptophyta; class Magnoliopsida; order Poales; family Poaceae; genus Triticum; species Triticum aestivum. The sequence goes on from NC_057797.1 coordinate 45,225,942, forward strand.
TCTCGGTCGAATCTGTCGCCATATTGATCTCGCCGATTCTCGCGCCCTTCGCGCCGCGGAGGCGATCTGGGGCTGTGGGCTGACTGAACCGTATTCACAGTGACGGATCGACTGTGAATTCTGTTGCGCGACTGAGACACGGCTGAATTCTGATCTCCTGCCGCCCGGAGCAGATCCCTGATCTGCAGCAAACCTCTGCCAGCTTCCGACTGCGAAGGCTGGATGGACTCTGCTATACGGGTCGCAGCTGCTAAATTCTGAATTGGTGTTCGGTATACCTGAGTCGGCGGGAAGAGTTGACGTCGACTGGTGTCGGGAACCCGTTGTCGCGCGCGCTCGTCGAGTGCTCGCTGAAGGTTCTCCAGTCGAGTGCGCTCGGCCAAATTGGCCAGGCGCGCCTCCTCCAAGGCACGAGCCTCGGGGGTTTCTCCTGCGATGGGAATACGCAGGGGATCCTCGTTCCTGCGGCGAAGTTCCTCTCTTTGCAGAGAGTCGAGTGGCTCGGGTTGGTACTCTTCGTAGCCTCGCGTAGGGTCGCCGTCATCACCTGCTCCACCACCACGGGCGAAGCCAGGGGGACTGTGGGGCCCATCGACCATCAAGATTTCCGCCGCTGGATCACTGCTACCGCACTCGGATGCAGTCTCTACGGAGCCAGTCGACAGGCCGAACAAGCCGTAGAGAGGTTCGTCGGGCTCGATTGCCGCAACTTGGGTGGTGGCCGATTGGCGAACCACCGCATGCCTTACCCATCGCTGAAGCCTCGACCGGCCCGAGCGCTTGCGCTGGCGGGAGACCGGGAGGGTGGACGATGGAGGAGCCGACCAATACTGGGTCGACGGTTGCCGCAGCAGAACGCCGCGGACACATGCGCGAAAATGCGTCGCACCGCGGACGGGGAGCGCATCTACGTCGAGTGGAGCCTCCTGGAGCCATGCGGAGTCGTCAGCGATGAAGGTGAGAGTGCCGAGACGGATCTCTTGACCCTCGACCAAAACTCCAGCAGACACCATGATGAAAGTACTCGGAAGAATCGCAACTTCTCCACAAAATCGCTAAAACACCTGCCCCACGGTGGGCACCAACTGTCGTGGTTCTAAGCCTGACAGTAGAGTGGGGGGTAGGTATGGAGAGGCAAGGTCCTAGCTATGGAGAGGTTGTAAGCACAAATGATGTACGAGTTCAGGCCCTTCTCGGAAGAAGTAACAGCCCTACGTCTCGGAGCCCGGAGGCGGTCGAGTGGATTATGAGTGTATGAACTACAAGGTGCCGAACCCTTCTGCCTGTGGAGGGGGGTGGCTTATATAGAGTGCGCCAGGACCCCAGCCAGCCCACGAAGGAGAGGGTTTAAGGTGAGTTAAGTCTGGGGCGTTACTGGTAACGCCCCACATAAAGTGCCTTTACTATCATAAAGACTACTTGATTACAGGCCGTTGCAGTGCAGAGTGCCTCTTGACCTCCTGGTGGTCGAGTGAGTCTTCGTGGTCGAGTCCTTCAGGTCAGTCGAGTGAATCCTCGTTGGTCGACTGGAAGGCGACCTCTTCTAAGGATGTCCTGGGGTAAGTTACTTGGATCAGGTCCATGACCCTACTCTAGGTACATAACTCCATCACGAAGCCCTGCCGGGATCCCGCTACTTCCACCACCACGCCGTCGTGCTGCTAGATCTTCATCAATCTCTCCTCTCCCCTTGCTGGATCAAGAAGGAGGAGACGTCTCTCCGTTCCGTATGTGTGTTGAATGCGGAGGTGCCGTCCGTTCGGCACTAGGATCATCGGTGATTTGGATCACGACGAGTACGACTCCATCAACCCCGTTCTCTTGAACGCTTCCGCTTACCGATCTTCAAGGGTATGAAGATGCACACTCTCTCTCGTTGCTAGTATCTCCTAGATTGATCTTGGTGACACGTAGGAAAATTTTGAATTATTGCTATGTTCCCCAACAGATGGCTGAGACGACACAAGAGTGTGTCTGATCGGATTGTGCCCCAGACCCGGTATGTGGCTCGGCTGGGGCTTCCGGCTTTTGATGTTAGGTTTAGGTGAGTGGTTTGGGTAGTGGCCCAACTAGCATACTTTCATCATATGGATAAGAGTAGCGGCATATGTTGCCGAGATGATGGATTCAGGAATATTGTTTGTAATACTTTGTAAGGTCCTCGAACATAATTAATAAAGTGGCCGTATGCATCTTCCAGATGCAGAGGTCCGGGGTCATCCTTCTTTTTTAAAAGAAACAAAAAAAACTAAAACGTGACTTGATACATATGTATTTAGATAAATTTAAGACAAGAATTTTGGGACAGAAAAAGTATTATCGTGGTGATGCATCCAAGCACATCTACATGGAGCCCGAGGGGGGAAGGTGTACGCGTATAGAAGGATATCATTTGTGTGATTCCGCCGTTGGTCATTCCAACACGGCGGGGTTGCTAATCCCAGACAGGCATGCACTAACCACTCCATCATCCTTTCCTTGGTCGTCAGCGACTGATGAATCATGCACGCATATGTAGAATTTAAACCAACACGTATATAATATGGATCGGTTGCGTAGGTAAGATCAGAACTACTACTACTACTTTCTCGAAAAGAAAATAACTACTACTACTAATCAAGAAAAGGAAAAAGGCAGAGGCGGAGGAGCTAGGTAGAAAGAACCATGCGGAAAGTCCCCAACTGCTCGACAGCTCAACTGAGCTCGCAAAGTAAATTTGAAAAAAAAACTTAACAAATCTTCAAAAGAATCTGAATTTTTTTTGTGGTAACTTTAACAAATGTTTTGAGAGCTTGTAAATTTTCGTTTTGAAAGGACATTCGTGGAAGTCACAGCAAAAACAACAACAAAATCAGCACTCCAAATGCTTGTGAAAATGGCATTTTTGGAGCATCGGTTTTTTTCACGACTTACACGAATGGTATTTCATGATGAAATTTTGCAAACACTTAGAAACTTCATCAATGTTTCGCACAAAAAAATCAAAAAATATTGAATTTCTTTTACGGTTTTACTGTTCATCAAGTTATACATATGGCACGAGTACATGCAATCGTATGATTCGCAGGATCGCTAAAATGTAAATGTAGTAGGAAGGATACAAAAATAGAATGTCATGTCATCTTTGAATGTTGCAGAATTACATGAACGTTTTACCCGTATACATGAATGTCATATTATCGCCTGCTGCTAAGCCTGGGACGTCACCAAGGAAGGTGGTGGTGGGGCCTCGACTGCCAGGGCGGCGGCTTTGCTGGTGGGGCATCACCGTTTTCTACGGCAGATGGTGACGCGGGCATGGTCAAGTCGACTTGCCTGTGAAGGCAGCAAATCTTTTGGTGGGCGAGCACCATGTTGTGGGGGATGCTTCTTTAGGCTTCCCGCAGTGCCAGATCCGATCACTACATCCCCTTTTGTTTCTCAGTGAGCTACATCCCTTCGAAGCTACACTGTGTCGGCATGGGTTACCAGTTCTCGAGCCGGAAGGGAGTGATGGTGGGGAGTCAGGAACGAAAGAAATCCCTAGCCAGCCACGCCGGTTGCGACGCCCGAGAGGGCGCTGCTCCCCTCTTAGGAGATTTCGTTTAACTCTATCCTCCCCTCTTCACTTCCCCTAGATTCTTGGGGTGAAAACTCAAACTCTGTTGGGCAGCGATGGCACTCTTGGAATTGTACCCTTCCTGAAGGCGTCGTTTTGGGAGCTTTGTTTCTTGTGGGGCTTTGCGGTATTGTGGCAGGTGGGTGGCAGTGGCGATGGCGTGCCTCTTTGTGAGGGCGACGGTTTGCATGTACGAATGTGACAATTGTTTGGGGTGGTCTTCGTGCAGATGGTGTGAGTCTGGTACGAAAACTCAGAGGTGCACCTGGACAAGAGTGGGTAAGGTTCCATCCACCGGCGGTTACACCATCATGTGTTGTGAGAACCGAAGCTTCATCTCGCGGCCTTGGCTCTGCCTGGTCATGCCTCTTGCTTCCCCAGGGAACTTTTCTATTGTCCATTCAACGCTTTTCGGTTGTTTCGTGGTTTGTCTGTGGGCAGCGGTTATGCATTGCTCTAGGAGAGTTGTCTGCGTCATGTCGAGTTTGCTCTGATCCTTTCCCGTGGCCGCCTTTTGGTGGCATTCGTCCAAGTTCTAGGGTGAACGTCTGAAAGATTGTGGATGTCGCCTAGAGGGGGGGGGGTTAATAAGTGCTTTAAAATAATTACGGTTTAGACTTGAACAAATGCGGAATAAAACTAGCGCTTAAATTTTCAAACACAAAATCTAAAACAACTAGGCTCACCTATATGCACAAAACAACTTATGCTAGACAAGATAAACAACTAAGTGATAACAAGATATATAACATGAAACACAATGGCTATCACAGAGTAAAGTGCATAAGTAAAGAGCTCAGGTAAGAGATAACGAGACACGCCGAGACGACGATGGATCCTGAAGTTCACACCATTGTGGATGCTAATCTTCGTTTGGAGCGCCGTCGAGGAAAAATGCACCCCAAAAAGGCACTAGGGGCACCGTAATATCTTCACGCCCTCGCACAATGCAAGATGACGTGATTCCACTAAGGGACCCTTGAGGGCAGTCACCGAACTTGTACAATTGGCAACCCTTGGGGGCGGTCACCGGAACCCGTACAATTGGCAACCCTTGGGGGCGGTCACCGAAACCCGTACAAATTGCTCGAAGCAATCTCCGCAAATTAATTGAGAGCCCGACGCTTGCCCCAGAGATTTACGCCACAATGATTGAGCTTTGAGACACCACCAACCACCTAGGGCGCCTAAGCAGCCAAAAGGAACAAGCTCTAGAGTACCAAGCACCCAAGAGTAATAAGCTACTCAACTTTCACTTCCACATATCACTGTGTAGAACTCAAAACGATGCACCAAATGCAATGGTAAGGGCACACAGAGTGCCCAAGTCCCTCTCTCCCAAATCCCACTACAACACTAGTGCTATGGAGAAAAATGAGAGAAGGAACAAAGAGAAGAACAAGAACAAAGAGAAGAACACAAAGAACTCCAAGTCCAGATCCAAAGGGGTTCCCCTCACTTAGAGGGAAAAGTGATTGATGGAAATGTGAATCTAGATCTCCTCTCTCATTTCCCTAAAAAACTAGAAAAAATCATTGGAGGGAATCATAGATAGCAAGCTCGAAGAGGATCAACAATGGGGGGGGGGGGCAAACACGAGCTCCAAGGGTAAGATCCATTGGGGAAGAAGGCCCCCTTTTATAGGTGGGGGAAAATTCAACCATTATGCCCACAAGTCGTGCTCAAGCGATACTACCACCTAGGAGAGCGGTGCTATCGCTTAGTATGGTAGTTCAGAGAACCAGCATTAGTATAGTGAAAGTAGAGCAGTAGTAACAGACCAAGCGGTACTACCATGACCTACTTCCACTCTACTATCCTGAAAAGTGGGAAGGGAAATCTGAGGCTCGGACAGGGCGGAAGTGACCGCGGTAGTAGGACCGGAAGTACCGCGCTATGCGGTACTACCACATGAAGCGGTACCACCGTGCCCTACTACCGCTGGTGCAAAGAAGTCCGTGTTGACCCAGCGGTAGTGCCTGCGGCACTGGACCCAAAGAGCATGTTGTACTACCGCTTGTGTGCCTCAAACTAGCCCAAGCAAAACAGATGAAGTCAGAAGACCAAAACTATCATAACTTCTGCAAGTGAACTCTGATTTCGACGAACTCAAGCTTGATAGAACGCTAATGGAAATCTTCATAAGTGGCAAGAGAGAATATGCCAATGATATAGCGGTGAGAAACCTCCAAGAGTGAAGAACCGACAAAAACTCCAACATCGACAACATCATAGAGGATGCATACGAAATCCGTTTTTTTATGAATTTATGTGGCTTACTATCCTATAGCGCACCGGTTCATTCATATCTTTGCGACTGGCTCTGATCAGGAAAATTGGTCGCTGTTGTGTGTTCCCTTCCACAGGTAAAACATTTTTCCCAGCCCAAGGCTATATTTCACTTATAGGCTATATTTCACTTATACCGAGATGTACACTTGGCTCGCTGAAGGATTTCCTTGCTCGCTACAGAATAGGGCTGGCCCGTTAGTTCACTCATTACGTTCCCTACGTTCGATCTGTTCATTTCACCATTTTGTTTCAGTTTTTTCTTTCTCGATTTTCCTTTACACTTTCTTTTCGTTTTCATTATTTCTTCAACTGTTTTCTTTGGTTTTCTATTTTTATCTTTGTTTTTTCTCACGATATCTTTGTTCATTTATCAATTTTTATAGTTTTATTTATGTTCTTAGTTTTTATATAATCATCGTTGTTTCCTTCCTGGACTTGTTTTCCTCGTGGGCTTTCTTAGGTTTTTCTTTTTCTTCTTTCTAATTTTAATTTTTTTTCCATTGGTTTTCTTTCGTTCTTTGTTACACCTTAGTTCCCTTTGTTTCTTTCTTCATCTTTTTTTGTTTCTTCGCCTTTTTTTTATTTCTTTTTTTCATCGTTTTTCTTGTTCTACTCATGTTAAATTATTTTTCAGTTCACATTTAACATTTTTCATATACATCAAAAATATTTTATATATACATGTTAAACATTTTTTAAGTACGTGATTAAGCTTTTGTAAAAATATGTTTTTTATATCTACAACTTTCTATACAAATTGTAAAAATTTTCGTATATATCTAATACATTCTTCTAATACATATTCAACATTCTCTTAATACAGGATCAACATTTTTTAAATGCATGATCAACATGTTTTCTATGCACATTTAACAGTTTGTAAATGTTTTACTAGCATTTTCCTAGTAAAAGATTTCATTTTTATAATACTCGGTCAATATTTTATATTTACACATTTAACATTTTTAAATGCTTGATTAACATTTTTAAAATACAAGATTAATATTTTTTTAATACATAGTCGACACTTTTTGAATACATGGTTTACACTTTTTTAATACATTCCCAACATTTTTATACACATTTAACATTTTCAAATTCTTGATTAATTTTTTTCAGATATAAGATTAACACTTTTTAAATACATAACCAGAGAAATTCATACAGATTTGTATTTTTATACATACTCCCTCCATCGGAAAAAGTTTGTTCTTCAAATGGATGTATATACATCCATTTGAGGGACAAGCTTGGGACAAGATTTTTCGGACGGAGGGGGTACATTTTTTGCATACATGAGAAACATTTTCTCTATATGCACTTAACATTTTTCAAATGCTTTTTTAACATTTGTTCAAATATTTTTACCTAAAGTATTTTTGTAATCTAATTATTTAGAATATTTGGAAGTATAAACATCTTTTATAATTGCACCAACATTTTTTTAACACTTTGCAAGAATTTTTAAACTTCATTTTTTAAAATATGTGTATTTTCTTTCTTAATATAACAAAAATATTGAAAAACGAAATCGTGTGAACAAAACGAAAACGACCGATCTAACAGCGACCCTGGGCGGGCCGATTATTTCTTCGCTGCAAGCCGGCGGTTTGTCTTGCCAGAAGCGAGACATAGCCACACCCTGTTTTCCACGCCCGTTCTCAGAAAAAATATCTTTGCAGAATATTACATTGGTGAAAAAATTCACAGATTCAAAAAAAATCATGAATTTTAAACAATGTATACGAAAATCTAAAAAAAAGGCGAATTTAACAAATTCATGAAGTTGGATTTAAAAAAATTATTCATGAATGTGAAAAAATAATCAAAAACAATGTTCATGAATTTTGAAAATGTCAGAAAGTTCAAAAGACGTTCATTTGTTACTTTAAATTTGGTTGATGCAGCCCAAATGAAAGTCAAAAGACCTCTAACTTATAGTTCGATTGGACATGCAAGGGTACTAATTTCTTGTATTTATGTATGCATCAATGACGACAGATGCATTCACTATTGTTTCATCTACTAGGTCGTTAATCTCCATAAGTTGACTAATTGTAGCCTATCAATTGTACTCCATAAGTTGAGTATGCATCTTATGAGTGCATCTTAATGTTGTGATAGCCCAATGGTAAGTTGCGGCACTCGCTGGACCAGGTAATTCCATGTGCGTACATTTGTCACGCGCGTACGGAAGGCATTAATAAGGACATAAACGGTCGTCGGTAAACCGATAAACAGAGGTTTTTTCATGATTGTAATGCAGATTGATCGAGACAGGTTGCTGAATAAATGCTAAATGCAGATTGAACGGCCGGCTCTGCTTGTGCAAGTCAGAGCTTCCGGCCATCACCCATCAATTCCAAAGAGAGAAACATGCGCGTACACAGCACGGTTGTGCACCTGATTAATTGCACCCATAATCACAAAGTTGGAGGCATGACATGATAGCCCTCGTCGTTGAGTTCGTTGAGTTTTTTTTTTCTTTGACACCCTCGTGGTTGAGTTGTTGTCACGAAAAGTCTAGTGATCTGGCCTCCACTTTGAAGATTAAATAGTGTTTGGACAGATAAGCCGGGGATTATTATGAGTGGCCTTAGGCAGACGGCGACCGGTGTCAAGAATGCAAAATTGCATCCGGCCACAGCCATGTCGGCATGACTGGCATCCGTGCCAAAATATCAGAAGAAGAAATCGTCTGACCCGACGATGGACCGGTCGCGTTGCCATCGATGCTTTTGGTTAACCAACACATAATCGCTTTTGTTACTCGTAGTAGAAGAAAAACTTGATTACTTTTAGTTAAGAGGTGCAGCAGAGCAAGGGCATGTTTCGAGGGCACTGCAGAGAATAGTACTTCCTCCGTTTCTTTTGAGTTTGCATATAAGATTTGGTCAAAGTCAAAATTTATAAATTTTGATCAACTTTACAAAAAGAATATCGACATCTACAATACTAAATCTATATGGTATGAAAATTAATTTCATGATGCATCTTACAATATTGATTTCATATTATGAATCTTGATATATTTTTTTTATAAACTTAGTCAAAATTAACAAAGTTTGACTTTGACCAAAACTTATATGCAGACTAAAAAGAAACGGGAGAAGTATTGTCGTGGCGATGCATCCAACAAGCACATACATCTACATTCTACATGGAGCCCAAGGGGGAAAGGTGTACGCATATAGTTGTAGGATATCATTTGTGTCATTCCGTCGTTGGTCATTCCAACACGGCGGGGTTGCTAATCCGAGACAGGCACGCACTAACCACTCCATCATCCTTTTGTACGAATCATGCACGCGTATATAGGATTTAAATCAAGCGCGTAGGTAAGACCAGAACCACTACTACTACTAATCAAAAGGAAAAGGCAGAGGAGCTAGGTAGAAAGAACCATGCGGAAAGTCCCCAACCGCTCGACACCTCAATCGAGCTCGCAAATGAACAGTAAAGTTGGAGGGGGGAAAAACTAAAAACATCTTCAAAAAATTCTGATTTTTTTCGTGGTAAGTTTAACAAATGTTTCGAGAGCTTGTAAATTTTCATTTTGGAATGACATTTGTGGAAGTCGCGGTAAAAAAAAACCAACAAAATCAGCACTCCAAATGCTTGTGAAAATGGGATTGGCTTTTTCACGACTTCCACAAATATTTTTTCATGATGAAATTTTGCATGCACTGAAAATTTATCAATGTTTCGCACATTTTTTTAATGACTTTACTGTTCATCTCAGTTAATCATATGACACGAGTACATGCAATCGTATGATTCGCGGGGTCACTAAATCCCTTCGGTTCTTTTTAGTTCGCATATAATATTTGTTTGAAGTCAAGCCTCGTAAAGTTTGATCAACTTTATAGAAAAAGATACCAACATTCACAATGTGAAATCAGTATCGGTGGATGCGCCATGACTTAAATTTTCATATTATATATAGACAGCTCGCCAGTCTTCTTGCATCAGCCACACCTAATTACAAATGCCTTGGCCTCTCCATGCTCGTCATTTACATTTAAACTGCACACTCCCTTGTTTATGTCTTACTCCAAAGGTACGGCCTTTAGCACATGACCATTCCTCACTCAAGTCATCGACACCCTCGTCGATGTACATGTTGAAAGAAGAAATTCCACTATCTCGCAAACGAAATGAGGTTATAAAATTCTTATATGCAAAGCATATATATGGTCAAACTTTATGAAGTTTGACTTCAGACAATTCTTATATGCAAAGCATGTAGTATGAAGGATACAAAAATAGAATGTCATGTCATCTTTGAATGCTGCAGAATTACATGAACGTTTGACCGTGTACATGAATGTCATATCACGGCCGCCTGCCAAGCCTTGGACGTCACCGAGGAATGTGGCGGTGGGGCCTCGACTACTTCGCCTCTCCGGAGGGGGTCAGACTCCCGGGCGGCAGCCTTTGCTGTTGAGGTGTCATCGTTTTCTACGGCGGATGTTGACGTGGGCATGGTCAGACCGGTTTGACCGTGAAGGTAGCAAACCTTATGACGGACAAGGACCATGTAGTGGGAGATGCTTCTTTAGGCTTCCGGCAGCGCCAGATCTGACTACTACGTCCCCCTTTTGTTTCTCGGTGAGCTCCATCCCTTCGAAGCTACGCTGTGTCGGCATGGGTCGTCAGTTCCCGAGTTAGGTGGTGCTGGTGGTGGGGAATCAAAAACTCAAAATCTGTTGGGTGGCGATGCTGCTCTGGCCGTTGTACCCTTCTTGAAGGCGTCGTCTCGGGAGCTTTGTTTGTTGTGGGCTTTGCGTTATTGTGGCAGGTGGGCGGCAGCGGTGATAGCGTGCCTCTTGTGGGGGCGCCGGCTTTGCATGTACGAAAGTGACAACTCTTTTGGGTGGTCTTCGTGCAGATGGTGTGAGTCTGGTCCGACAACTCGCAGATGTGCTTGGACAAGAGGGAGTAAGGTTCCATCCACCGACGGTCACACCATCGTGTGTCGTCAGAACCAAAGCTTCATCTTGCGGCCTTGGCTCTGCCTGGTCATGCTCCTTGCTTCCCCATGGAACCTTGTTATTGTGCATTTTCGTCTGTTTCGTGGTTTGTCCATGGGCAGCGGTGATGCATTTCTCCAGGAGACTTGTTTGCGTCATGTCGAGCCTCTCGGTGGGACTCATCCATGTTCTAGGGTGAACATCTTCATCTGTCGTCAATGTGACGCCTTTTGAGCCGACCAAGGAGGCAGGGGGTCTTCTTTGATGATGGAAATGGGCAGCGGTGTCGTTCCAGGCCCCTGCTGGTTTGGGGTTAGCGTGCCCATACTTCGACACCGGCTCTCCTTCCTGATCCAACACCCTCCTCTTCCCCGATCACCCTTTCGCAGAAGAAGACCTCGGCGCCGTCAAGCTATTCATGTCATGTTTATCGTTTTAGCTTGCAGAGTGCGAGGCTTAAGAGGAGCTCGCTTTAAAAAGAAAACTTCTATGGATCGTAATCCAACAAGTCAAACAACACAAGTAATTTTTTTTGGACTGTGATATTTGGCACACGTGTGCCATATAAACAAAACTGCCACACCTTTATTTATTTCATTTTAAAGTACCATACGATCCCTCGTTCTTTGACCTCGCCTCTTCCCAAATGACCCTGCAGGCTTGCCTGAGAAACCTGCTTCTCCCGCACATCTCGGGCGCTCACCCCCGAGAAAACTGCCACTTCTTCACGTCTACCACATGATTTCTCCTCAGGACAAAGTTACCATGATATTCATATGCAAGTTATCAGGCCTGTGTTGCATAACTTACCGTGCTATTTACATAGAACGTATCAGGTACTATGCTTCAACAACTACACCCTTTCAAAGTTACCACTGCGTTTTGTACACAAGTTATAAGGTCTTCGATGTGTAAAATACCGTGGTACTTACACATAAGTTATCAGGGTATATGTACATCAACCTCCCCCCGGTCAAAGTTACCATAGGGGATTGTACACGAGTTAACGGGTCTACGGTTCGTATATTATCATGATACTTGCACCTAAAAACATGGGTGTGTTTCGGTAGCTTTTTCCATAGATAAAAAATTATCATGATGTTTTTGCGTAACTTATCACGCCTATAGCACGTGTGCCCCTCATGACACTAAACATTATGTGACTTTCCCGTGAGACGCCATGTGTTGTGTTCATCCAAGAGGCCCACGCGCGAGGCAAGTGTATGTTTTTAACAACTTATATATTTTCGTTTGGTAAAAAAGTTACCATCATGTTTATATTGCAAGTTATCGGTTATGCGGTGCTTATATTATCATGTTATTTACACAAAAATTATTGGGGATGTTTTGAACAACTTTTTCCCGGGGCAAAAAGTTATCATGGTGATTCTAAGTAACCTATCAAGCCCAAAATGCTTAAAATATCATGCTATTTACACAAAATTTATCAGGGATATGTTTCAGCGACAAATCCCCCCCTCCCTCCCACCCTCCACAGGTCAAAAACTTATCATGGTGTTTAGTTATCGTAGTGCATATGTTTTCATACTATTTACACATAAAAATGCCAGGGGAGGGAAGTATACTATCGTGCTATTTACACAGAAGATACCGGAGTATCTTTTCAAAAAAAAATCCCTACGGTCAAAGTTACCATGGTGCTTCTACCTCAGTTATCAGATGTGCGCTGTGTATATTACCATCTATTTACACGTAAATTATCAGGTATCTTTTCACATTTGTTTTCCCCAATGGTTAAAGTTACCACGATGTTTGTATCTAAACTATCAGGTCTATGACGTGAATGTTATCGCGCTATTTACAGAAATTACCGGGGGGCGGGTTCAACAAATTTATTCCCAATGATCAAAGTTACCATGATGCTTGAAACAAAAAGTTTTTCAGTGCTAACATATTAAAGGCAAAAACATGTCAAAAACAGTATTTCCCTTAGAATGTTCAACAATGAGTGTCATAGGTGAGGTGGTTAGCTCCCTTCTTTAATTACTTGCAGACCAAAGATCAAATCCTAGTCTAAGCATTATTTTTGCTGAATTAGGAAGGCACGAGCGGGTGTGCCCAATAAGATCGGGGAGGACGTGGAGAGAATTGATGGCGTTGGATGCGTGTGACAGTTTTGCAATCTGCCACACGGTTGCCATATATATATTTCTTTTTTTTTTTGAAAATCCTGTGTATCCAATATCTGCAGGGGATGGAATCCAAACGAACCTAGATCACTGCAATGACAGATACACCAAGAGAGGAGAATGTTGCACCCTTTTGTTTCACAGTGTGTGTGTCTGATCTTTAACCCCGGGATGCCCCAAGAATCTACAGCGTTTGCACACGTAGAGGCATACCAGCCATGTTCTCCATTGTTTTCACAAGATGCTATTTGGCTCTCCATTGACCGTGTAATCCATGAGAGGGACCTGGATACGGTCAAGCCTCCATCCATGATCTCCCACTGCTTTGCTTAAGGTAATGTTAATGGAGGAGTAAGAAACAAGCTTACCACCATCACCACCACTACTAATCTACCACCACCACTACTAATCTACCACCACCACTCCATGTCCATGGCTACATGTCATGTGAGACCCACCGCCCCCCGTCCCATTCCTCCTCCCCCAATTCCACCACACAACGGTCCTCCGCTCCGCTCCGCTCGCTCTGCCCGCACCGTACTGTTCACAAGGGGCGTGGGCGCCGGCCGCCGCCGCTGACCGGACCGATCCGTCCGTGCGAGCACCGGACGCGGCGAGGAGATCCCGGCTGATCTCCGGTTCTCAGACGCGTCTAGCTCCAGCGGGAGGAGGAGGCGGCGTCGTCGATCTCGGCGGGGGAAAGGCGCGAGCTTGGGCTTGCCTGACTTCTTGCTGGCGGCGGGGGCGAAGGGGAGGGCGGCGGCGATGCTGCGCCGGAAGTCGCCGTTCGCGGCGGCGCCGGCGGCCGCCAAGCAGGGGGAGGGGGAGGAGGCGCCCGCGCGCAGGCCCGGCGCGCCGCTCTCGCTCGCGGGCCTCCTCGTCTCCATCTTCCTCGTCGCCATCTTCCTCTACAACGAGGACTCGGCCGTCGTCAAGGCCCCAATCGCCGCCCTCGACGCCGGGGCCGGGGCCTCGCGCGCCCGGTCCGCCCCCGACCTCCACCTCCTCCACGAGGTCAACCCCCGCCCCCAGCAGCAGCAGCGGGAGCAAGGGGAGGAGGACGAGGGGCGTCGCCATGTGGAGCAGGTGGAGAGCAGGAGGAAAGCGAGCGACGGCGACAGGGTGGACGCGCCCGCGAGAGCCGACAAGCGCGCCGCCCCGGCCACGACGACCACCACCACGCCTCCTCCCAGCAGCAGCGGCGGCAACACCACCACCACCACGAGCAGCAGAGCGGCGGTGGCGGCGCCGGAGCCGGCGGCGTGCAACCTGTACCAGGGGTGGTGGACGTACGACGCGGAGGCGTCGCAGGTGCCGCTGTACCGGGAGGCGGAGTGCGAGTTCCTGACGGAGCAGGTGACCTGCATGCGCAACGGCCGGCGCGACGACTCGTACCAGCGGTGGCGCTGGCAGCCGTCCTCCTGCGACCTCCCCAGGTACCCATCGTCTACCTCCGGCGCCATTGTCGTCGTAGATCTCAACCCAACCCAACCGAGAATATTGAATCTCGGTGTCCAGGTTCGACGCGCGGGCGCTGCTGGAGCGGCTGCGGAACAAGAGGCTGATGTTCGTGGGGGACTCGCTGAACCGGAACCAGTGGGAGTCGATGGTGTGCCTGGTGTCGTCGGCGATCCCCGCGCGGGACCAAAGGTCCCTGGCCAAGTTCGTCGGCCCGAACGGGTCGCTCAACGTGTTCAGGGCGGCGGAGTACAACGCGACGGTGGAGTTCTACTGGGCGCCGTTCCTGGTGAGCTCCAACTCGGACGACCCGCAGGCGCACAGCGTGGCGGACCGCGTGATCGCGTGGCGGTCCATCGCCAAGCACGCCCGGCACTGGCGCGCCGCCGACTTGCTCGTCTTCAACACCTACATCTGGTGGCTCAACAACTTCGAGATGAAAGTGCTGTGAGTCGCTCCTCCCTCCGACCGTCCTCCATTGCCGCTTGCTCCGGCGATGGATCAGCGAGTGATGTAGGTGGAATGGTGGTTGGCAATGCAGGAAGAACCCTCGGGCGATGCCGGACAAGTACACGGTGGTGGACCGGCCGGTGGCGTACAAGGAGGTGCTCAAGACGTGGGCCAAGTGGGTGGACCGGCACGTCGACCCCGGCCGGACCAAGGTCTTCTTCATGGGCATGTCGCCCAACCATGGCGTGTAAGTCACTCGCTCACTCACCAGCTCTCGATCAGTACACTAGCAGTATCAGTAGTACCAACTTGTTCATTGCAAATGCATCGGGTTCCTCCATTCCCGTGCGATTTTGTTCTCAATCACGGGCAAGGCAGGGCTGGGATTCCAAAGCAAACAGGCTTCTCGGGCAGTGCTAATCCGCTTGTAGGAGTGCTAGACTATTGTAGTGTTACCAATTGTTTAGTGAGGGCACAAATCTTGGGTCAAGGGTAAATAATCCTGATCTCTGACTGGGCTGACACGTGCTTCACATTAGGTGCACCACCCCACAGTGCGAGAACCAGAAACTTCGCAGGAGGGGAGGCACAAAATCCAGCCCGAGAGAGAGCACATGGGCATGGGCAAACCTTGGGCTTGGCTATTGAATTTCAATTGTGCCTGCCCCCCGGAGCTATCCCTCTGGCTACTAGTACTACTAGTACACGGCCTGGTCCAAGAGCAACTCAGCAGTCTCACTTGATGAAATCTTCAGTTGAGAGTTAGCAAGAGTTGAGAGGCGTGCCCACACTAGGTAAGGCAGCCCAGTCTCTTTCATCGGATCGGTCTCGGTCTCTTGCTTGCCAAGACCCGGCTGGCGCAATTGAATTGCAGCCCACTTTTCATGTTTAGGCCTGAGGGAGTCGCACGCGAGGGCCTGAGGGGGAGCCTGAGGGGGAGTGTTAAACGAATTATTTGTGTGTTGCACATGTGTTGATTTACTAGTAGGTACCCTAAACAATTGAACTACTCCATAATTCAACAAGTAGGTACGTGTTCCAAAACTAGCTACGACACGACAGGCCAAAAGCTAGCTGGACTGGACTGGACTGCTGGAGCCTGGAGCGATCGATCCCATCGGAGTGTAGCCACGTTCGGAACAGCTGTGCAGCTTGATCGCTGGAGAGAAGCATGGTACGTACCATGTTGCCTGCTTAAACCAAGCTGAGCTTCATGTGATGCGCCGTACCGTTTTGGTGGCAACTTCCGCTTTAAATACTGTGTAAGAAAATAATGATTCTACACACACACAAATGGGTATCGACAAGCACGTGAACACACCATTCCACCAAAAAGCAAGCAAAAGAAACAACCAAACAACACAAACAAGGCGGCATGTGCGAGGCAAATCATGGCGATGGCAACCTGACCTTGACCTGCATCACGAGTGTCGCCGGAGGAAACTGAGTTCTCATCAGCCATCTCTGTCCGTGTTATTACAAGCTTTTTACTAACGAGTGTGTATCTCTCATGGACGTGCACAGGCCGGACGCGTGGGGCGGGGGGCCGGGCGCGATCAAGTGCGCCATGGAGACGCAGCCGATCCTCAACCACACGGGCCCGCTCTACGTCGGCACCGACTGGCGGCTGCACGGCGCCGCGGAGGCGGTGCTGCGGTCCATGCGCCGCGTGCCGGTGCACCTCGTCGACATCACCGCGCTCTCCGAGTTCCGCAAGGACGCGCACACCTCCGTGCACACGCTGCGGCAGGGCAAGCTGCTGACCCCCGAGCAGCAGGCCGACCCGCGCGCCTACGCCGACTGCATCCACTGGTGCCTCCCCGGCCTCCCCGACACCTGGAACCACTTCCTCTACGCCCAGATCGTCGCCGCCCCTCCGCCGCCGGCGCAAATGCAGCTGCTACAGTCGTCGTCGTCGTCGTCATCGTCGTAGCACGTAGCCTAATTAGTACTTGTGCTCTACTGATCTTTTTTTCTTCTTCTCTCCGGGTTTTCTATCTTTGTCTTTGTGTAAACCAACCAATCTGTTGTCAAGCCGTGAGTAAGTAATTCTTTTGTAGAAGCACGAAAGGCTCCGGAAATGTGTGTGTGGATGGAGTGGCGCGACGATGGAAGGTGAAAAAGGAATGTGGACCACTGCTCTGATGAACTAGTAGTTGGGTCATTATTCCTGTTCTTGTTTTTCATCCGTGGCTCAATGATTATTCCTAGGAAAAAAGGTAGTATATCAAGAAACCAGAGGAAGCAAGAACACAGGTGACGTGAGTCCCCATCATGAATATACGCAATCATCACCATTTCCTAACCAGTGTCACGGCATTGAGTTTTGTTTGTTTGAGACACCAACCTGGGTATGATGCTGGCGGCAATGTGGCCCGTCACCGCGTATAATGAGTGAGGGGTGGGGGCAGCAGTGGCCACCAGTGGCACTGGCATTTGTGAGTTCTCGCACGTATTCTCATAATTAAGAGGGGCTGTTCAAAGCGGTCCAGTTGAATCTTCTGCTCGCAGGAGGCACGGCGTGGCCAAACAGTGGCAGGGCCTACACCACATGCACCAAAGGAAATAACGCTAACCGACACAAAACATATGCGGGGTTCTAAAAAAACTGATACAGCTACAGTGATATGATGTCGAATATTAGGATATAAATGACCGAGCCGACACAAATAAATATCAGATTTAACACGCTGCAAAATGTCTGCATAATGAAAGCAAAAGATACAATTTTATTCCAAGGAAGGTCACTAACTAATGTACCGAGTGAGCAACGATACGCCTGATGCAGTATATTCCACTGAAATCCTAGAGTGTCTTCTCCTTATCCTTCCATGCTAATATTTGCCTATACAAGCAACAGGAGTAAAAGACTCATCGAAAAGGTACTTGGGCACTTTTCTTCTCTTTCACAGACCAGCACAGGGTTGCTTCTTCTCCGAAAGCCAGAAAACCGGATGCAATGCCTGAAGTGCAGGGCTTTCAAAACTGCCGCAAGATCTTCATCTATCAGTTTCTTCTGGTAGCTTAACATTTCCAAAATGTATCAGCTCCATCTCGTCTTTCCAAATCTGCGGGTCCAATCACAAATGCAGTTATCAACGGAACAAACCAAACACGCAAGCACAAGAAAGAAAAAGATCAGATAACACTAGCAGAACAGGTGTAGGTGTGAAGTACATACGTTGTGTCGGAATTCAATCCTAATGTGAGGAACATTTGTCTGGTGGATGTCATTGCCGTCGGGACCTCTTTTATAGTAGTTTCTACCAATCCAGTGTGACTAGATAAGAAAAGAAAAGAAAGGCCAGAGCTTACAGGGAGTCCATGACTTGGGTTATGTAAGAACAGAGAAAATTGGCAAATGAATGTACAATGCGTACCTTCAGCCTATGAGAGAAACCAGACTGGTACACAGAATTCCTGGCTATTTCACACAAGTCACAAGAGCTAAGCTTCCACAGCTGCCACAAGTAACAGTCGATAAAGAATTAGGCAGGTCTCTGAGTGGGCATGGAACAGATCACATAGTGGGAGGGAGCAAAGATATTTACCGAAGCAGCAACACTGTATTCTTCAACCAAAGGTTCTTTTGTTAGGTGAATTTGTAAAGGGTCGTCAGTTGAGAGAGAAACATTCAGGCCTCTTAAGAAAAATGTTGGGAACGGGTTCCTGTGGTAGTCAATAAACAACGAGTTGTTGCTCAAAGGAGACATTGCAAGACCAATCTGATTGCAGGCAAAGAAATATGATTAGTTTCTTCTGAATAATGTCCTTAAAAGATACATAGGAAATGGCAGTGCTAACCTGAGCAAGATAATACAAGTACTGGAGGACAGGGGACTTCTTTAGATTCACCCCGTGAGCAATATTGTGAGAAGTGAGAAATGCTGCAGCAAGATGATCAATATCGCCAGCCTGAAGACAAGAAATCATTAAGACAACGTGTTCAAGTCAAATACAGATATGTACTCCCTCCGTCCCAAAATTCTTGTCTTAGATTTGTCTATATACGGATGTATCTAATACTAAAATGTGACTTGATACATCTGTATTTAGACAAATCTAAGACAAGAATTTTGGGACGGAGGGAGTATATTAGATGCAGTATGGGTACACCTCTCCACAGTGTGGACGAAGTTTGATTGTTGTCATGCCCTTGGAGTCACGAAGCTGCATACAAAATGTTCTCTCTATTATTTTTCAAGTTTTTTTATGAAAAATAAAGACACAGGAGATGTGGGCACAAAATGTTATTACCTTGTTCAGTGTGTAGAGGTTAGCATAGCAATAGTATACATAATATGCATACGCTGGATTGAAAACATTAGTCCATTGCTCAGGAGTCGGCATGTGTTTTGTTGGGCGCCTTTCTGGTTTGCTTTCATCATCCACCAAATCTAAACCAACAACCTGAAGATAATAGCATGAGAAATAAAGATGGCTGGAGAAAAATGTCATGAATGGTCTACAAGAGAATAATAGTGTCAATGCACTGAGCTTTGAGGGCCCTCTTAGTGGAAGAAATTTGGAAAAAATCCTGCTGACTGATGGTTTTATACTGCAGGCAGGTAACTTTCTCAAGATTGTCCACACTTTTTCTACTAAAGTAGAGAACAAGATTGATCTTTCAAGCATTGGTCAATAAATTTTTCTTTAATAAGACACACAAGTCAGTTGCTTTTTCTATTTCATACAATTGCAAGATGACTAGATTAGTGTTGAAAGCCACATCAACATAACGCAGAACAGTAACAAATATATAAAGTGCTTCCACTGACCTGTTCTAAGAAAACGTGCAGCTGAGGATGTGAAGAAGGATCAACAGTTACTTCAAAAAGTGGAAGAAAAATGTTGTCAAGGAGGTTCTGGAATGAATTAATCGTGCCCATCTCCCTGTATACATTGTAAATCCGAGGAATCTGCAGAGAAAATTAAACACCACATCAGTGCAACTACTCCAGGTAAAAAAAGTGATTTATGTTCCAGTCCGGTTTTAGACAAAGGATATACATTGATTAATGAATATGTTAAGAGTGAATATAGAAATTGGAAGACCAGAAATACTGAAGAGGACAACATAGAGCCATTACCTGGATTAACCAAACAACATTCTCGCTGTACAATTCGTTATTCACTATCCAACTTGCCATCTGATCCCACTCACTTTTCTTTCTCCCATAAATAGATATTCGATACTCAGCCATCTGATAAAGATAATTGGAGTATGAGCATTAGCCAGAGCCATATAGCAAAAAAAAGGGCTAGATCAATGTGTAAACACTGCTTGTACATGAGTAGCCAATATTTCCACATTAAAAATTAAAAATATGAAAAGAACTATCTCTAACCCTCGACAAATCAATATAGAAAGAAGAAATCACCTGATATTTGCTTGCTTCAAGGTCAGCAAACACTTCTTTAGTTAATTCAGCGAGGAAGCGACCTAGTAATAAGACAGGATAATAGTTAACAAAATCATCCATGTACAGTCTATGTTGGCGGTGATTCTATTGCAGGATATAAGTTTAACAGTAGTACAACAACTGAAATAAGAGAAATGAAAGAGAGTATACACATTCAGGCAACAAGACAAAACATATGGGCACCTTGAATAAGGTTGTCCTGCTTAAGAAAGATCTCCCTGAGGCGAGACTGGCCACATGGATTATATTTCAGATTGAACTTGTCAAAACGGTGAAATGTACTCTTATCAGCATGCACGTCCAAGAGATCAACATTGAGGTCATACCTATTGAGAGAGTAAACAGGTTACTACAAAAAAGGTAACAAGAAGATAAATAACAGCACCATCAGATAAAGGATTTCAGTTACCCAGTCAAGTCCAAACTCTCGAACACCTCCTTAAGAGTCAAATAGGTCCCATCTCTAAAAATCACAACCTACATAAGTGAAATTTTGGAGCATAGGTCAAGTGCAGGACGTTCTGTCTCATCAGGTTTATTGCTACGTGAGACAACATCAACAATCAGGCAGGAAGGAAGTGGATGTACCTCATCTGGTTCTTTCTTCAATTTTGACTTAATAAACCTCAAAAGATGCTTCTGGTTCATGCATGCAGAGTGATGAACATGAGTATCAACCTTCCTGACATTGTAGAAGTCCCTGTGTGGTGCAGCTTTCTGGGCAAGCAGCTCTCTATCGGCATTGACCATCAAATGAAGATTAAATTTCTGAAATTACACAAGCATGAAAACAGAGGTCAATGTACAGAATAAAATAGCTTGCGCATGCGACGTCATCAAGTTCTCAGTGAGATTTATAAATCAAGCTAGTTTCACAGGCCAGTCTGGAACAAATTCAATATATGCAGGCAACAATAGAGCAAGTGTTTGAAAGGAACAAAGTTCAAAAGAATTACTTGCTCTAGAAGATTTAAACGGTGATGACAGACGGTTCGGATATCCCCAGCCGCCAATACACGAAGGATATAATGCATATCAGTAAAGAAGGTGGTAGCATCAGCAACAGGATACAGTCTTTCTTTAGCTGCATCAACAAAGACAACGTGATGATCAACATGCCCTAAACTAAGAAAATCACGAGAAACTAGAAGAAATGAAATGGTTTTTCACTCACAATCTTTACTGGGGTACAGATGAACAACACCATCAACCATTTCAAAGTGATGCTGAAAGAAGGGAAAACAATGTTTTAGGGAAAGGAAAGCAGATATATGTGTAGCCAGTCATTATACGCATACCTAGAGAAATGCACTTACTTCAGTTTTGGTCTGATGTTCATAGTTGAACGGGTTTGGGTTAGGTTTGGGGGTACTAGGATCAGTTATTATTTCCTTCTCCCATGGAGCAACTTCTTCTCTGAAGATGTACTTCTCTCGTAGCTCAAGACATTTTTGAAGAACTTTGTACGCTTCAATTTCATCATGAGAAGGAGTTTCTGAGGCAAAATCAAGAATAAGTACAAGAGTAGCAACATGTAAGCAAAGAACACTAGCTATAATAGATTTTATTCTAGTGATCAAGATCAACACAATCAAGCTGATGCTATATATAGATAAAGGAATGGGCAAAGATGGCATGCACTGAACAGTGATGTTCGAAAACAACAAAGCTGGAAGATATAATGAGACAATCAACATTGGACCAAAATTATTGAACAAACAGATATAAGGCGAAAAAGCATACCAACAGCTGTAATATTGATCCTACTGAAAGTTTCATGCTCAGGTTCCTTTCGAAGTATATCAGCTGCTACTGGATTTAGCTGGATCCCATGGAGATTGCCAGTTGCACTGTGAGATCTAATCATGCTCGTTGATGGTATGTCCCCATTCTGATCCGCTTTAACAGGAACCGGGTCTGATCCCTGTGAAATTTAAAACAATGTTAGTCTATCAAGTACAGACATAACTAAGGTATTGCAAGTAGGAAGTTGTTTCTGAGCATGAATTTTGAGGAAATGCAAAAAGGTTGCAGAGAAATACATATCTAAACTCTAAAGGGAAAAAAACAAATTAGTGTGTGAGCTACATGCAACTTAACCTTACAAGCTTTTCTTGATTAATTCATATGACTCACACCAATACCTTATACCTATATATAAGGAAGTAAACCTCATAAAGTTGTGTTGGTAGACATGTTTCCATTCAAAGATTCACTTAATAACAATGAAATTAGTGAAGATCTTTACAAACCCAACATGTTGTCACTCAGAAAACAAATTATCTACAAAAGTAAGCAGCAAGCACTGCTTGTCAAAGCATATGCATCTTGCACTTACAATAGCCCCATTCGTGCCAACGTAAACAGCATCTTCATTTTTGGAATCCGGCTCAAGATCAACATCCTCATCTGAATCTTCGATGCTCTCAAATGTGCTGACTGCAGGAACAGAGGATTTCGGTGTCGTTGGCCTAACCAGAGACCCAACTCTTTTGTTTGCAGCTGGAGATATAGTGGGCTTGCCTGAGTGGTAAAACAGGCCAGCATTAGCATAAAACGTCATGGGAAATTGCTTGCAGGTTACAACTGTTACAAAACATGCTTCCTGGTATTCAGTGCTTAAAACTGCAAGTGAAGCCATGTCACAATACACACTACACACTACTGTGTCTGTTTCTATTGTTTCATCACTACACGCGAAGCCATATTTGGAAACACCGAAAAGAGCTTAGATAAGTTATTAATGAGCTGGATACATTTCCCGGATGCATAGTTTGGAGCATCGAGTTTTGCCAAAGCTGAAACCCTACATAAATCTGAAGTGTACGATATGCGGCGAATAGGAACTAGGTCAGTGGTGAGTACTGAGCCACAATGGGATGGATAAATTAACCCGGCCGACGCTAACACCGCTCTTCGGTCGGAAAAAAAAATCACCACCACTGACGAACTGCATCGTATAGCGCACTGAACTACTGAACAAATCACGCGGACGGGATCAGGCCTGTGAATAGTCGATGCCTCACACTGCCGCAAGCGCGCACATACCGCGCCGATCACATGGCATAGGGCGGGGATGCAGGAATCAGGAGAGCGGGGCGTACCCTCTCGGCCGGTGTGGAGCGGCGGGAGCCCCGGCGGGATGGGGAGGGTGCGGCGATCGTGGTCCCGGTGCGGGGGAGGGCCGCCGCCGTATTCCTCCTCCTCCACGTCCTCCCGGTCGGGGTCGCTGTCCTCGGCGCCGTCGGGGAGGAGGCGGGCGCGGCGGCGGTGGTCGCGGTCGAGGGAGCGGGCGAAGCGGAGCAGCTGGTCGAGGGTCTTGCGGTGCATGTAGTAGGCGGACGCGGCGGCG